>NC_056604.1:445736-560736 GCF_018340385.1 Cyprinus carpio
CATGGACACTATAAATAAACGTTTCTCCATATCAAGGCTTATGAAGCTCCAAAATGTCAATAAAACTGCAATGATTTATTGAGAAGCAGCGCCACCTGCTGAAATCACACACATCTGTGCAAAACCTGAAGGAAGTGAAAGCATGAGAGGTGTGGTTTGCTGATGGTCAGGTGCTGCGTGGCCTGCTGGATCTGCTGGTGGAGCTCAGAGATGATCCTGTCGTCGTGTGTGTGTGCATGGGTGTGTGTGTGTGTGTGAGGTGTGTGTGTGTGTGTGTGTGTGTGTGTCTCCAGCAGACTCTGGTCTACACACACCTGTGCTGTTTTCCTCCTGCTGCTTCAGCCTGCGATGACAGTCAATCCATCCATCAATCCATCCATCAAGGCTTTCATTGAAGCTTTTTTTTTATAAAAGCTTTTACCTTTGTTGATAACAGCCGGTTTTTAAAAAGCGCATATCATTATAGTTTGTGAAGATGGTTGGGCGATGTTGTGTTCCCGAACTTTGCATTAAAAACCTCTCAAAAAGAACAAAGCGAACCGCTGTGAGACAATAAAACACTGGATCACGAGCTGCTCACGTGTAAAACAAAACAGTGGCCAACACGCTTGACTCCAGAAAACACACAGCACAGATATTCACTCTCAACAAAACCCACACAGCCTTAAGCGATATTAATGAGCCATATCCGAGTTCTTGTTTTTATTCTTTGGATAGTTCCATTGCAGCTCCTAGTTTAGTTCATTTAGCAAACATTCTTGATTTTCAATTCACGTAGTAAGTGAGCTGATCACGTAAGTGACTGAAAGCAGCAGAAGCTTGGATCAGAAAACAGCGGTTTTCACCTGTTCATCTGGAGCTCGTCGCTTCTCGCGTTCTTGACGGCTTTCATCGGCCAGGTAGCGTACCCCTCATGTGCTCCAGCTCCTGCTTCCTTCAGGCGCAGTCATTGGTGTTCTCCGCCATGCTTACACACACACACAGAGAGAGACACACACACAGAAACACAGACACACACACAGAGAGAGAGACACACACACACACACACACATACAGATACACACACACACACACACACACAGATACACACACACAGGGGAAAAAAAAAACACAAAAAAAAACCCCCAAAAAACCCCCCCCCAAGCCCCCAAAAATTTTTCAACACCCACAAAAACAAAAAAAACACCAATCCCGCCAATTGTCACCCCAACAAAAAACCAAAAATAACCCCCCCCCCACACCAAACCCAAACACCCACACCCCCAACAGACACCCACACCTGCTTTTTACTATCTCAATTCCAGCGCATAAAAAAATGTTTTGTTTTAGCATATTTATATATGAAATTGACACAAAATCATTTCTCACCACCTTTTTCCCATTTTTGTATTGGTTGACGATACGTAATTAGGGTGCCGTTTTGAATTCCAAACCAGATGTTAACGACCCCCAATTTAATCTCGTCATAGACATAAAGGCAAGAAAAAATCAACAAATGTAAGTTTTCAAGGGGCACAAAATCTACATCATCTGTTTCTTCGAGCCGGATTGTGAAGGGGGTTTGAAAATGGTGATCCAAGTTCTTCACGGTCTGTGCTTTTGTGATACGTATTCTGTTTGGGGGCGACGGGGTGTGTGGGGGTGGAATAAGAGACACACACACACACACACAGATACACACACACACACACACACACACACATCATCATCATCACAGATAGACACACACACACACACACACACACACACAACACACACACACTTCACACACACAGACAGACATACACACACAGACAGACACTCACACACACAGACACTCACACATACACAATAATAGAGATACACACATACACACACACATAGATAGACACACACTACACACACACACCTAATAATATCACACACACACAATAATAGACACACACACAGACAGACACACACACACACACACAGACAGCACACAATATCATCAATATCAGACACACACACAGACAGACATTAATAATAATAATAATAATAATAATACACACCTAATAGAGACACACACACACACACACACAGAGTGAGACACACACACACACACACAGCACACACACACAGACACACACACACACACACACACACAGACACACACAGACACACACACATACATTACACACACACACACACATCACACACATCGCAGACACACACACACACACACACGCACACACACAGGCGCTGGCCAGCTATCAACTACTCTGTGCACATTTAGAGAATAACTCATACACATACACTGATTATTTTTACAGGACGCTCCTCATCGCTGTTCTTTGTCTCCCTGTTTTAATGTAGTAGGCTAAACCTGAGTTTCCAGCAGCACACATCAATATGAGCGCCTGTGAAAAACTCAAACGAGCATGATTTTTATTGATGATGTGTTTGTGGTAAATCTCATTTCTTCTGCAGCTGTTTCCCTCAAGCATTACAACACAGTAAAAACATTCACCGCTCCAGCCAAAAGTGCAAGGACAAAACAAACTCACCTTAGATGTTGGCCTCCCTTTGACTTACTAAGCCAAACATTAGCTGAAGGCCAACACACACATCACACAATTATCCTGAATGATTTGATAAAGGGGTTTCCTTCACTATACCTGCGGCTCTAATCGTCTCCCAGTGTGTTGGCGTGAGCCGCCAGCTCTTAATAACGCTTTTGCTTGTGTGACCAGTTAATGACCCGATGCCTAGATACAACTCAAGAGCAGTTTTCTTGAGAGATTTGCCGACACCTGGATGGCTTCACATGAGGAAATTCACGCCAGAAAACCCCAAAACAGAGCTGACAGATCCATCACAGCACATCTTTAGTGAACATGATCTCAGTCAGCACTGGCACGCTCACTGACGATCAAAAGTGTAGGGTCAGTAAGATTTTTAGAATGATTTCTGAAGATCATGTATGACACAGGAAGACTGTAGTACATAGATGTCTGAAAATACAGCTGCACATCACAGAAATAAAATTACAGTTTAACAGAAGATTCACCACAGCAAAACAGCCAGTTTAATTTCTAATAATATTACACAACTTTTACTCCGTCATTTCAATCAAATAAATGCAGCCCTGCTGAGAAGAACAGACTTCTTTTAAAAAAAAAACATCTGATCCCAAACTTTTGAACAGCAGTGTATATTGTGTTTCTACTACTGTTACATGAGAAACACGAGATTATTTCAGTGATAAAACTAATCCACTTAAATTTCCTCCCATCGATCTTTCAACAAGCCAACTTGATATTCAGATGTTTAAATGTTGAACATAATACAAGCCTGATTTATAGCTCCCTAGTCATTAAAGTTATGGAGGCCTCTAGAGGCTCCAGTAAATCATCAGCTGTTTTCTTTATATATATATATATATCTGGCACTTAAAAGTAAAGAGAGAGGCGAACCAGTCTGCCGCCGCCAGCTGGTTTGTGCTCCTGTAACATTTATTAACAGGGCTGATAAGCTCCATGCGGCGCCTCTGTTTACACAGCCCTTCGGGTCCTGCTTGCAGGGTTCACTGGAGAAGCGGCCCGATGTTTCAGCGCTGCTCGGACAGCTCTCCGCTCCTCAGTGTTCCTACTCACGCCGGCTCTTTCCATGAGAATCTCACAATCCACGCTCTGCTTGAAACGCAGTAAACTGCTCCATTAGTCTTGAGCTGGATCTGACCGGCATGAACGCAGGGCCTGCCGCCTGATTGGATCCAGAACACAAACTCCAGACTAATTTTAGAGCCATTAAGATTTTTTACATTGCAACATTATTTTTATGGCACTGAAGACATTCTCATGATCAGATGCACAAGAATCTCAGTCTCATTATTTAAAGATACATTTAAATATAAAGTTTACTACAAATACTCAATTTTAATATATATATATATTTAAAATTATTTTTAGTGTTTGTAATATTATTTGAGAATTACAAATTCAAAAAATAAACATCTATTCATCTATCTAGCTATCTATCTATCTATCTAGCTTTCTACTATTCTATATATATATATATATATATATATATATATATATATCCCCCCTATATATATATATATATATATATATATATACATCACATACATACATACATATACAGATATAGTAACATTATATATATATATACACACACATACATACATACATACACAGATATATTTTTAAGTATTTTAGTATGAAGAAGAATCACAATTATAAATAAATAATTTTAATTTTCTTAAAATACATTTATAAACCAGTGTTGGGGGGAAAGTTACGTTCTTTAAAAGTAGAACTTCCATACAATCTAGCATTAACTTCCTAAAATGTAACTAATGCATTATGTTCTTTTTACGCTACTTTTTTATCTCTTGGGCTGGGTTTGCCTTTAATATAAAAAAGTTCTATTTTTGGCAAAATGTAAAAGCCCTTTCACACCAAAAGCCTCAGGCTGAAGGAAAAGTAAATTCACGTTTGTACAGCAAGACACAGAAGAAGAAAGTTCAACACTCTTCAGCAATAAAAAAAAGATGAAATGTTAGTTTATCTTGTGTAATTTTTGCTTATTAGTTTGGTTGAATCTGATCATCGGTCAAAGCAGCAAATTGGTTAATAAAATGGGATAAATAAAAGGATATATGCATTATATAACATATTTTATTATTGCAGCTTTGAGTCATATTCTGAGTTGCTTTCAACTGTTTTTATTAATTTTGAGGAAAACTAAATCTGTTTTTTTTTTTTTTTTTTACTCCTGATTTCTCTCAACATGAGGACAGGACAGCTTTAAATCAATAAATGGAAAAAAGTAACTTTTTGGTTCTTCCTTTTGTAACATTAGAAATGTCTTCATCATCATTTTAAATAATAGAAAGCATCCTTGCTAAATAGAATTATTTATTTCTATAATTAATCCCCTCCCCCAGCTTTTGATCACAGGCAAAAAATACATTTTAAAATGCATTCACATAGAAAGCAGTTATTTTAAACAGTAAAAATATTTCACACTCTTTCTGCTTTTGCTGTGTTTTGGATCAAATAAATGCAGGCTTGATGAGCAGAAGAGACTTTCTTTAAAAACAGTAAAAATCTTACTGTTCAAAAACTGTTGACTGGTACAGTAGTGTATGCATCTTTAGAGGGTTAGTTCATCAGAATCTTGTCTGAAGCGCTGACAGCTGTGATATACAGTGCTGTTCGTGTACAGATCCAGTGTGTGTTTAGCAGCACATCCATCAGCTCAAGCAGCTACCGCTGACACACTTCTCGAGTGTTAGACAGCGTCCAGTCCAACTAAAACCTTACAAGCGCTCTCCATCCGGCCGCTTCTCCCGCTGACACGAAAGCAGACGCCAGAGAAACCTGACACGCGATGTTTGGTGTTCACAAACGAGGAGAGAGCGTGCCAGAAAAAGAAGAAGAAGAAGAAAGAGGCAAGGGAGGACATTGTGCCTTGGATAAACCTGGTGGACAAATGTATATTTACGCCACGTTACTGGCAGCACGAGAGGGAAGACCATATATACGCCAGAAAGCGCTCTTCTCTTTTTCGCATGTCAGGAAACCCACTTTGCTTGATTTGTTAGCGCTGCGCCGGGCCAGATAAGGTTTAACCTTTGTTTTTCTGGGAAAAAACTGAGACGGTGCAGGCTGAAGTATTTCAGGTAGGTGTGCTGTCTGAAGACGAGGAGATGCTCTGTTTCTACAGGAGGAGCCGCAGACTACTATAACACGGCAGACGAATTCAATAGAAAACAGACGCAGGATCTATGAGGGAATATTCTAGATGTCTCAATGCATAGAGATGGCGACAATAAATGTCCACTCAATGATAAATATAAGATGAAATATATTTATATATATACACTACCACTCAGAAGTGTGGGATCAGTAAGACTTGTCTCTTCAAGGCTGCATTTATTTGATCAAAAATACAGAAAAAACAGTAATCTTGCAAAATGTTATTACAATATAAAACAATGGTTTCTATTTGAATATCCTTTAAAATATTATTTATTTCTGTGATGCAAAAAGCTGAATTTCCATTAACTGGTCTCCAAGTACTTTTTAATGCATTAAAAATAGTTTAAGGCCTGAATATCTCTGTCTCACAAATAGAATATGGAAATAATTTACTGTACATTATACACAAAAAAACGACTTTGTGCATCAATCTTGTTTTCCCAGTGCAAATGTCTAAAAGATTCTTAAATGACTTTGTGCATCAAAATGACATTAAGCAAAAGAGAAATTTATCAAATTTAAGCATGCTATATATATATATATATATATATATACATACATATATATATATATATATATATATTTTTTTTCTCTACAGAATTGGTTCAAAGCCAAAGTTGGAAACAGCTAATAAAAAAAAAAAAAATATAAAATAAATAAATAAATAATCAAAATTTTGTATGTCTGCAGATTGTATAATATCCATGGTACAGATTTCTAGTAATTGTGCAGTTAATTTTTGGAAAGTTTTGGAATATTTTTCCTCTCCCCAAATTTTGTCACTAGTACTGAAACACAGTAATATATAACTGTGAATATATATTTTTTTGCTATTTTGTTAAAAACGTTTTAAGAGGTATATCAATAACAATTACAATTTTAACAATATTTCCAAGTGTGATTTATGAGATTTGTTGTATTTTTAATCCAATCTTTCTTTGTAAAAGGCAAAAAAAGTCGATCATACTGATTTCAAAATTAAGGATTCATTAGTTTGAATATGCATTGAAACAAACACTATCATAACACCTTATTTGATAATTCAGTATATTTTGTTTTTTGACAAAACATCTCATGTTTTCGTTAGTGACAGTAATGCTTTGGTAGCGATCACATCACACTACAGAATTTTAACTTGCATACTAAAATATAAAAAAATTGCATAACTATACTACATGAACAAATATGAGGATTATGTGTAAAAAAAAAAAATCTAAAAGATATTTTTTTAAAACAACAATGGAATAAAATGCTAAAATTATTTCAATATCAATTTTATAAGTTTGAAATTTAGGTGTTAGGGTTCGAGACAGCCACCTCCCAATGAAAGTACCCAATAAATGAATGATTAAGAACTTAGAGAGAGAGAGAGAGAGAGAGATAACATTTAGCTAATTAGCATTACGCTAAAATGCTTTATGAAATTGATAGTTATCTTTTACTCAAATCCAGCGTTGAGTGTTTGTAATAACTTACGATTGCGATCAAATGTGGATTTTGGTCAAATAATGTTGCTGAAATAAGTTTTTTGTAGTTTTTTATACTTAGCTAATCAAATAAATTACATTTAAATTACATTTTATTAATCAAAATCATGAAACTTATACAATTTCACATCAGTTCATTAAAAGTTTTATAAGAAATGTTTTCTTACACCATATGTTTTATTGTGTTGTAGCATGTCTAATTATTTGAATGCATAAAAACAACTTAATTTATTCAGTTTTTCTTAAATGCAAACGATTGCACAAATTATGGTTTATCTGTGTTTTCTTCAAGCCTCTTGGTACTATTTTGTATAAGGAATGTATATTTATAATGTATGCTAACGCCTTAAATCGCTGTATATAAAGTAATCTATCACTTGTGGTATTAACCATCATCTGGTCACAAAAAGAAGTATTCTCACGCTTGATATATTATCATTAAATTATCAATACTTGGAAGTTTTATTCGATAACTCCTCATTCAATGTCACCTCCTCCTTCCGTGATGTCAACACACAGAAAAGTATCATCTGACTGACAACAGACCCCACCGTTATTTCACGGGGGACAGTTACTAATTCTTAATCGTGGTGGAGCAATGCTTTAGCTGGTATTATCACAAACGATCAGATATCGCATCATCTCTTCTCAGCACTGCCATTTCACAAGGATTATTCGCTGGATTCACTCTTCACGGTCGGGTGGATTAGTGTGTATTGTCATCAGCGGGGGGGGGGGGGGGGGGGGGGAGGGGGGGGGGGGGGGGGGGGGGGAGGGGGGGGGGGTGGGGGGGGTCCTGGGGGGGGGGGGGGGGGTGAACTCGTGACCCCACGGTGGGCCGTTATATAGGGCCAGAGATTCCCATCGGTCACAGTCCGTGTTTGCCTATGTGTCTACTTACCTGCTGTCCGCTGATGACCATAGATCCTCGGCTGCCCTGACCTCTGACCTCTCCGCTGCACCATGGTGATCGCAGTCCCACGCAGACACCGGCTGATGTTTGTAGATCCCGCATGTGAACTCGTCGCCGGAGCAGAGCTCTCGCTGACCATCTGCGGCGAATGCGCAGACAAGGCCTGGAACACATCCTGAGCATCAGAGCTCCGTCCTCACCCCAATGCTTCTCCGATCAGAAGCCTGCTCCTCCTGAAGACTAACTCCATCTACACATAACAAAAAAAGACATCAGGCAGGTACTGTAGAAGCATAGACGTCAGTACAGACATCAAAGACGAGAGGAAACTTATTTTCATGAATTTCATCAGTTGTGCCGGTCACAATGCCACAGGGAAGCAAAATTCAATTACGCTTTTTACTAGAAATCATAAAGCTTGTTTCCTAAACTGGTTCAACTGTGAACCGGTAGCGACTGTAAATGAAATGTCCCGGGTATCAAGTTTGATCACAGTTTTTCCACCCTAGAGATTAATGGTCGCGCGTCAATGTTAATTTCAAGGAACATTTTTAAACCGTATAGGATTTTTACAGGGTAATGCAGCTCCTGGTTCGGAGTCAACGACTGGTATGCTTTGTCTTATCTTATGCTGTTGGCCAGGAACTGCCTTTGCATGGTGACATTTCGAGTTCTCAGAGCGCCATACGTGACAAAACCTTTAATCTACATTCTTTTTTTTTTGCCACAAAAATGAATTTATTTGTATTTGATCTATTCTCCAAACTATTTATATCATCCAATTATGGCTGTTATTCTTCCACTCAGAATGAAAAAAAAAAAAACAAACAGTCCCAATTCTCTTTTCTGCTAAAAACCTGATCCTACTGTTGACCTCACATTATGCAACATATACTTCCATGTATTGTGCTCCCTGCGTAATGCGGTTTGCACACATTCTCAACAATGATCTTTTAGTGCCACAAAAGGAGATAAGGACAGAAACCTTATTTTTTTTTTTTTTTTTATTGGTATACTGTTCCCGCCTTAGATAAATCCATTTGCTACTTGTTAACAGCACTTTCAGCATTGTGTTTGTGTTAATACTGAACTACTGATCATTTATTTCCTATGTATGTAAGACGCCTTATGGCTTTGAAATTTCGATTTTACCCAAAGTTTCCTCATCTTGGAACCTCGTCTCTAAAAACATTTTTATTTTTTTTTTTTGTTTTTATGTTTGGATCTATAACACCCTTTTTCTTTGAAATGAAATATTTGAAAGTAACCCTAGCTTTTGTGCTGTGCATTTGTATTTCACGGCTGTCTTCATCTTCTTATACCAAAGCATCACAAATATACAAGACAAGCATATCCTTCTTTGTCATAGAAATTAATACTTACAAAAAAGCCCTAGCCCTTTAATTTTCTTTTTTTTAAAAAATGAATTTATTTGTATTTGATCTTTGCCTCTATTTATTTAATTTCTTTCTTCTTTCTGCTTCCTGATTCTACGTTCTGAATGCAACACGATACCTGTGTCCCTGCAGGCACAGAAGCTCATCCAGTAGCACAGGTAATTGTAGCAATAGACAACAATTACTGGTATGGGTCCCAATTATACATTTTCTTCTTTTATGCCAACCAATCATATGATTTAATTAAGATCGTTCCATGAAGATGATGTATAAATCTCAATTTCATAAAAATTGCGAAGACCCTTATGACTGGTATTCTGTTGCACTCCAGATTTTTCCTGTCACATTGTTAGCTTTCGGTATAACATCTCTTCATGTAGACTGGTTTGTACATTGCCAGGTACGTGGTACATGAATATTTAATAATATTAATAATAAAAATATTTCAGCACTGTGTTGTTTTAAGGTCGCCATCTAGAAGGTGAGTTCTGTGTGCTACAGGTACAATGCTCTGCTGGGGATTGAACAGAATATGATCCATCCCCTAATACATACAGTACTGGTGTTTGCTCAGCGCAGGCCTTCATGAGCATCCTTCACTGCAGCATTTGGATTCAGATTTGTAAATCTGCACGAACCCGTCTGCTTTCATGATGTGTCTCTGGTGCTGCTGGCTGGACGGATCGAGGACACATGTTTTCTCAGAGCTGAGGAGCGAGACAGAAGCCAGCAGAACATCTCCAGAGCTCGGCTCTCTGTGCCACATCTGCACCACCAGAGGAACCCTGAACAGCACACAATCACATTTAAAATAGTTTTTTTTGTTGAGTATCATTTGATGCATCAGGCATCAGGCTTTTATCAGGCTCTCATACAATGAGAATACTGAGGAAAAAAACAGCTTAATTTTATTCAGAGACTCAAACTGAGCAAAAATATGAATTTGCTGCAGATGCTGGTATTCCTATAATGAAATTCTGATGCTTGTGATGTAAATCAATCAATTTATTTATTTATTTTTTATAGTGGTTTACTGGACAAGTTGCTCTTTCTTTAAATACATTCCATTATAATTAAAATTTTCTTAGTAATAAAATCTACCTCAGCTTATCCTTTAAACTATAGGGAGCCCTTTTTCATTATAAGGCTACTATTTAGTTTTAAATATAATAATCAATACTCAACTTAAAAAAAAAAAAAAAAAAAAATTGTATGCAAATATGTAAATTCCACATAATGCAGTTTTAAATTAAATTATAAATTATACAATTTATATTTGTTAAAATATATTCAATTACACAGTGGCTGTCATAACATGTTTCATAACAGATTAATTTAAACATACATTAAATAATTAAGACTAACAGGTAAAGTAAAATATGAGTATCTAGTGTAATATTTCAGAAAAATGCTCTCCTCTAAACTTCATTTCTCTAGTGAACTAACGCTAATAAGCTGTAGACACTGATGGCTTGCTTGAAGTAATGATGAATGAATGATGATGCAATTTACATAATTAAAATAGCTGAATATTTAATTTTATATATATATAGAATGATTGAGCAATTGAAATGTTCATTCATGTTTATTCACGTTAAATAAGTAGTAAGATTCAATGCTTCAAGATGTGTTACAGGCCTTTTTTTTAAGAAAACAAGCCAGAAAATGAATAGAGCGTGCGAGTGTTAGAGGGTCAAGTTAACAAATAGATAAATAAATTAGAATAGAGAGTGCGACGTGTTGAGGGTCAAGTTAACCCCATAGATAAAATAGAATTAGAATATAGAGTGCAAGCGTTAGAAGGGTCAAGTTAACAAATAGATAAAATAGAATTAGAATATAGAGTGCGAGTGTTAGCGGGGTCAAGTCAACAAATAGATTAAATAAGAATTAAGAATATAAGAGTAATTGCGAGTGTTAGAGGGTCAAGTCTACAAATAGATAAAAATAGAATTAGAATAGCAGAGTGCAAGCGTTAGATGGGGTCAAGTTAACAATCTAATAAACTAGAATTAGAATATAGAGTGCGCGTGTTAGAGGGTCAAGTCAACCAATAGATAAAATAGAATTAGAAATAGAGAGTGCGAGTGTTCGAGGGTCAGTTAACAAATAGATAACTAGAATTCGATAGTAGAGAGTGCGCGTGTTAGAGGGTCCAGTCTACAAATAGTATAAAATAGGAGTTAGAATATAGAGTGCGAGTGTTAGGATCGCGGGTCCACAGTCAACAAATAGATGAAATAGAATTAGAATAAAGAGTGCGAGTGTTAGAGGGTCAAGTCTACAATATGATAAAATAGAATTAGAATAGAGAGTGCGAGTGTTAGAGGGTCAAGTCTAAACAATAGATAAAATAGAGTTAGAATATAGAGTGCAAATGTTAGAGGGTCAAGTCTACAAATAGATAAAATAGAATTAGAATAGAGAGTGCGAGTGTTGAGGGTCAAGGTCTACAAATAGATAAATAGAATTAGAATAGAGAGTGCGAGTGTTAGAGGGTCAAGTCTACAAATAGATAAAATAGAATAAGAATAGAGAGTGCGAGTGTTAGAGGGTCAAGTCTACAAATAGATAAAATAGAGTTAGAATATAGAGTGCAAATGTTAGAGGGTAAAGTCTACAAATAGATAAAATAGAATTAGAATAGAGAGTGTGAGTGTTAGAGGGTCAAGTCAACAGTGGAGATCAATAGAGTTCAGAATAGAGGGTGCAAGTGTTAGAGGGTCAAGTCAAACAAATAGATAAAATAGAAATAGAATAGGAGAGTGCAAGTGTTAGAGGGTCAAGTAAAAAGATTTGACAGCAAAAGACACGTGAAGCAAGCAGCTGAAAGTAGACATTTGTACAATTTGACTAAAAGCTGGATAAAAACTCTAAACTATCGATCAGACAACAGAAGACATGGAGTAGATTGAGTGCAAGATCATTTAGACCCTTCACATATCAAATATGATCCAGTGGGATTTATAGGTTAATAGGTCTGATCTCACCTGAGGAAAGTGTCCTGAAGCTGATTGGGTAAAGCAGCGAAATCAAAGGCACAGTATGACTGCGGCAGAAACACCTCTGTGTTCTTCATCAGCTCCACTGCTGGACTGGTCGTGATGGGAGAGAACTGGTGAGCGTATCTGTGACTGAAGGAAAAAGCACGTTATGATACGAGCAGGAACATGTTAGAGGGGGGCGACATGCAGATATGGCACAACAGCTGACGGGGGAACGAAGGCATGCTCCACACGGAATTTAAAGATATTTGTCCCACACGCTCATTTATAGTTACTTTAAGGTTTTTTAAAATATATATGTCCAAAAAGAGTTTTTCAACATTAAAATATGAATGTAGTGATGTATAACATAAAATATATATATATTTTTTTTTTTACATATTGTTGCAACATTTTACAAAAATGTAAGATTGGAATATATTTGGTCAAAAATCCTGTGTTATAAAAGATAAAGTGTTTTGCAGGCTGGTTAAGACAGTATGGCTGATTAGATGGCAACGCTGAGCTAAAATTTCCAAATCTCAGACCTCAAATACATAAAATATTACCCTAAAATTTTTTTTACATTTTGGTAAATGTATGATTTGTAATGTTTGATATCATTTTTTGCTCAGAAAAAAAAAAAGATTAAACAAGACACATTCTAATATATGATTTTTTTAAAGCTTTATTAAACTTTTATTGATGCTTGAAAACCCATTTTCATCTTTGACCCATGTATTAAAATTGATTTATGTACTAAAATATAAATACATATAAATATGAGATAGATCAGTATTGGATTTTGCTAATAATAATATGTTTAAAGAAAGGCAATAAATAGATTATTGTGCCAATGCTAGTAAAATTAATATATGAAATGTGTTAAATAACGTTCTTAGTCTTGCGTTCCTGTGCCACAGCCGCCCAGTGAGAACATACAAGAGCTGATGTTGAATTAAATGCCAGATCAAAAGACCAATAAATACCAAAAAAAATTATACATAATAGAGCTGTCAAAAAAATAAATTAATAAAAATTTCGAAAATTCATCAAAATCAATTCAACAAGAACAATATGCTATTTAAGTGTGAACATAACTTGTTGACTTACTGAAACATGGTTTATTTTCATATTCTTACCCGTAAACTTGACTTGCACGTTCAAATGGTTTTCCAACACAAAAACCAAACATCATCAAGTAAAAACAACCTTGACTTTTTATTTGGATTGCCAAACATGTTAAGGGCAGAGACAGTATAAAAAGCAACTGCAGTTTGATGATATAGCAGACATCAAGAAAAACCTAATGACGGGACTCAACCAACCCACACCTGTCCAGAAAACCACTTGTAAACATATTTAGTTATGCATTACTATTGAAGTAATAAAGGACTATGTCTGCCGTTAAGGTGAGGTGTTGTAGACAACCATACATTGCACTGAATCAATACAAAGGTACTTAAGCTAGTTATAGTCGCTGTTGAGCTTCGTTCAACTATGTACAAACTATGTACATCACGATAATACTGTATGGCACTGAGAGATGAACTGTCGATTAACATCCACTTTATACGATACAATAGGATTAATGGCTGTTAATAACAGTATATTCATGTTAATAAGTCGATGCGGAGCGAGCCACCTTACAGTCACTTAGAATCTATTGCAACCTGTCCTTTACCACACAGAGGTGATGAAATAGCAAATACATTCAATAGTATGGTTACAAGACAATATAAGTGCATACAAACAGCTAGATGAAGCCATTTACAGGCAAAATCCAATGACCAGAGGGTTTACGCAGAGCTTGTTTGTAACTGGCACCCTGAAGGAAATGTTTTTCGGGTCCGTGTCACCGTGTACCATGTCTAGTTCCACTGCCGCCCTCCATTAGTACATTCATTGGTTAGAAATTAAATTAGTCGCTGCCTCCAATGGAGGCGATGTGTAACACCATGGAAGTGATGTCTGTGGATCCTTGTGTGAGTCGGGAACATCTCACATCTTCCCGTCGTTTTCTGCAGATTAAAAACAGACAGTAAGAAACCCAGCTAACAAAAATATGTTCTAATAACGTTTTGCTCATGTTCCCAGTATGTTCTCTGAATGATCAAAATGTACAATTTTGAGTTTTTTTCTCCATTCTCTCACTGATGGAGTTTTGGTTTTGGGGAAACTTCATTTACAGCGATATCGTTGACTTGATTGCAAATTATTGCACAGATACCATTTAAACTGAACTGAGCTGCATGATGGCATCACTGAATTCAATGATGAACTGCCTTTAACTGTCATTTTGCATTATTGACACACTGTTCTCCTAATTAATGTTGTTCAGTTGCTTTCACGCAATCTTTTTTGTTTAAAGCGCTATATAAATAAAGATGACTTGACTTGACAATTGTACAATTAAACATTATAGGAACTTTAAACGAACATTTCAAGTCATCATTTTGCAAACATTCTGTACATTCTTCGTTCTGAAACAAGTAGTAACATTTAAAAAAAGTTGGATGTGCATCCAACTAAAACGTTTCAGAAAAACGTTCCATATATAATATTTTTGTTACAATGCTTTAAAAACATTATTAAAGACCAAATGACTCTAAACTATAACTCTTAAAATTTGTTAGACGTCTTTATTCATATAAGGGGTACATCTGCAGGGTGTACATGCATTCCAGCGTTGAAACAAAACTAGCCCAATTGCTATTCCCACTGCATCGCATGTTTTTAAATGCAAAAGTACTCTGTGATTGGCCTCCGTTGTTCTTTGTATTAAAGGGGTCATATGATGCTGCTAAAAAGAACATTATTGGTGTATTTGGTGTAATGAGATGTGTTTATGCGGTTTAAGGGTCAAAAAACACATTATTTTCCACATACTGTACATTATTGTTTCTCCTCTATGCCCCACCTTCTGAAATGCGTCGATTCTGCAAAGCGAGGTATGCTCTGATTGGCCAGCTATCCAGTCCTTTGTGATTGGCTGAATGCCTCAAGCGTGTGACGGAAATGTTACGCCCCTCATCATACTGTGATGAGTGTCCTGGTTAGAACACCGGTGCGACTAGACAATAACAATAAAACCCATTACAAATGAGGCATTGGTTGCATCCAGTGGGGACATAATTATGGATTCTAATGAGTTAATATAATTATAAAGTTGCATCACGCCACGTAAACATAAAACCATGTCTGCATTTGTGATCGGAGAAATGACAAACAACAAGCGCTACTCTACACTACTCAAAACTCGCATTTGAATCATCAGTGGCAAATTCTTTAAATACAGAGTGAGTCAGAACAGCCGGCATTGTAGTCTTCTCTCCCAGGAAACAGTTCCCACATCGTGATGTAGACATGTGGGGGCGTGTTTAAGCAAGGCATTTTAGGAGGGTGTGGATGAGTCTTTACTTTTATAAAGAATATCTCTTTGGGTTTGAGACTTTAGTCTTAGTCCATAACTTTATGGTTCTTATCTATTCACAAACAGCTTGTAACACTCCAAAGAGAAAGGAAAACTTGAAATTGCATCATATGACCCCTTTAAAACTATGCATACATGATGCTGTTTTGTTTCAAATTGTTTTTGAGCACTTAATTACATATATATGGTTTATAAACATCATTTTAAACATTACACACTTTTTTTTAAAGATAGTCGTGTTATTTTATTCTTTGAAAAAAAAAACGTGTTAGTTATTTTGCTCGATGTGCCTTCTTGTGGCGTCAGGAGAGAAGCCAAAAGCTTGTTCCCCCTAACTGAAATTATGCCTAATATAATTTGAATATTGATAATATTTAAATACAAAATTCTAATTTAGTTTTTCAGCCATTTTGACAGCCCTAACGTGCACTAAAAAACAACTCACGGCAAACGTGTGAAAGTAGCCCAAATCTGCTGAAAAACTGGCAACCCTGGTGCATTCCCTGGGAATCGAACCCATGACCTAGTGCCATGATCTACTGTTTGAGCTAAAGGAATAAATATTATTGCAGAGGTAATTGCATCTGTTTTCTCACCGCTGGAGCAGGTCTGTGTCGTCGTCACTTGCTGATTTGCAACCAGCGCCGCAGAGCTCAAACCTAAGGATCGTAGATCACAGAACATTACAATCAACTCTTACCATATGCATTCTTCACTCTAAACATGCTTAAAGGACTCATTTTTATCTAGCAATTTTGTTCCCTTGAGTTGCACCCAAAACCATTCATAGTTTAGTTTTTCATGAGCATTCCCCCTCGCTCCTCCACTTAGAATTAAATGCATAATTTTTGCTGCTGTCTTTAAAGCCAAGCGCACGCTACAGGACTGAAGTGTTTTCTGAAATTATGATATATTTTCACACAAACTGCAACGGGAGCGCTGATTCTTTACAATATGGAGAGATGGTTTGTAGTTCATGAGTCAAAAAGCTTGAGTTGTGCAGCGTGCATTTGGCATAGAACTCATATGTACATGTCCTCTTAGTATGTGACATGGCAAAAGCACTTGCGGCTCATGTACCTGATTACATTCACCTGTTAAAGAAGAAAGTTAAAGAAGTTCAGAGTCAGTTTTGCAGATTAGTTTAGATGGATGTCATGCTCTTCATTGACTCGAGAGGAACCACTGAGGTCTGAATGTTACAGTATGTTTTTTTATTAAATTTATGGGCTTCTTATGCCCTTATTTGGACAAGACAGTAGAGAGCAGACAGGGTAGAGAGAAAGGGAAACAGGATTGGCAAAAGACCACAAGACAGGATTTGAACTTGGGTTGTGCTGTATGTTTTAATAGCACAACAAACTCTTGTTTTACAAGACTCCTCATGATATGAGCCCTTTAATATAGGCTATAGTGAGTTCAGTAGTGTAGTATAGTTCAGTTGTTTTTGACCTTTTCACCTTGAAAGGGGTCATACTGGCCAGACATCAGCGTGTAGCTCATGCCCAGGTGAGTGAGATGATGCGCCTGAAGGTGGCGGCTGAAGGGAACCGATTCTCTCTCCCGTTCAGTCTCGCGTTCCTGCTCTGGAGATCCTCTTTCTCCAGGCTGAAGGAGTAAAACATAATGTGTAAACAACTTTGAAATTCTATGAAAAAAATTTGTCTCTGATTGTCATATATTTTATTTGGTTAGACTGTCAAAGCCCTTGAACCATTCGTAAGCAATTTGACGGAATACTCTGTGCTTTCTACAGGACACATATGTAAAATGTAAAGGACCTACACGCAGGGGCGTAGCAACCGGGGGGACGGGGGGGACACGTCCCCCACACTTTTAGAAACAGGTGATTCTGACCCCTGCTATTTATTTATTTTTTTTATTTTTTATTTTTTTTTTTAGGTCCAGCGTGAATATTTCCAGCAGTGTTCTCTGATTTGTTACTTAGATTTGAGTGAACTAACATTCAGCCAATCACAGAGCAAATCATCTCTTGGGCGCGTCTGCTCTGAGCTTCAAATCTCTTGTTGCTGTTGTGAATTTTCGTTCGTTCATTCACTTTGCTATTATTTCTTGTGGGATTATGTTCTGAGCTTAAAATATCTTGTTGCTGTTGTGTATTTTTTTTAGTTAATTACTGTAAGTATGTTACAGTATGTCGCGATGACACGAATCACGCGATAAAGTTTTCATGTTATGATTTAACCTACAGTAACGTCAAAAGACAACAGAACCCGCATGGACCTCGTCACGTCGCGCCGGATTCATTGTGTTAAATGCTCTCCTACGTACAGTATAGCGTCTGCTAAATGAGACGTAACAAATTATTGGTTTCTGCTGTCTTTTGTTGCCTACATGCTGCTCGCGGAGTAGAATTATCCGTTCACAATGAATCAAATTTGTTTTGCACCGAATATCTTAAAATACTTTATCAAATTTTATTCTTTTAATTCATTACTGCTACTTTATGTCCTAATTGGTCTGTAGTATACGCTACCAGTCAAAAGTTTTTGAACAGTAAAGCTTGTTAATGTTTTTTAAAGAAGTCTCTTCTGTTCTCCAAGCCTGCAATTATTTGATCCAAAGTACAGCAAAACAGTAAAATTTTGAAGTATTTTTACTAACCTACTTAAAAAATAACAGTTTTCTATTTGAATAGATTTAAAAATGTAATTTACTGAGATTTCAAAAAACACTTATGATGATTTTGAAAACAGCGGAGTAGAATTTCTTCAGGTGTCTTCGATGAATTGAAAGTTCAAAGAAGAACAGCATTTATCTAAAATAGAAATCTTTTGTGAAATTATGTGTTTATCATCACTTTTGATCAATTTAAAGCATCCTTGCTAAATAAAAGTATTAATTTCTATAATTTCTTTTCCAAAAAAATAAAAATTATACTGACTCTAAGCTTTTGAATGATATAGTGTATAAAGTTGCAAAAGCTTTTTATTTCACATAAATGCTGATCTTTGGATCCTTCTATTCATCGAATAATACTGAAATAAATGTAGCTACTCATCTGTTTTAAATATTGATATTCAGCAAATCAGCATATTAGAATGATTTCTGAAGGATGTGACACTGAAGACTGGAGTAATGATGCTGAAAATTCACCTTTGATCACAGGAATAAATTACAGTTTAAAATATATTCAAATAGAAAGCAGTTATTTTAAATAGTAAAAATGTTTTACAATATTACTGCTTTTGCTGTATTTCAGATCAAATAAATGCAGGCTTGTTGAGCAGAAGAGACTTCTTTAAATAACATTAAAAATCTTACAGTTCAAAAACTGTTGACTGGTAGGCTATATAGATTACAGAAATGTTATATTGTAATGTCATATATATATATATATATATATATATATATATATATATATATATATATATATATATATATATATATTTCTGTCCCCCCTCACTTCTGAAAAGATGGCTACGCCCCTGCCTACACGAAACCATCACATTGATCAACTGTCTAATTCATTTATTTAAGTACTTCAAGTGCATCACTATAAACATGTTTTGTGAGTCCACTGTGTAAACAATTCCCAACAATTTGCCAGCATTAATTTTTTATACTTTACATTTTATTGCTGTGTGTCTGGATTTTCCTGAAGGTACTATATTTACATTGTAGTTATTTAGCAGATGCTGCTATTAGGGCTGTCAAAATGACTGAAAAACTAAATTAGAATTTTCTGCTTAAATATTATATTATATTCGAATTTAAAAGACATAACTTCAGTTAGGGGGAAAAAAGCTTTTGGCTTCTCTCCTGAGGCCACAAGGGGGCGCATCGAGCAAAATATTATGCACATTTCTTCAAAGCATAATAAAATAGCAGACTATCTTTGAAAAAAAAGTGCATAGTGTTTAAATTAATGTTTATAAACCATAATAAAGTTGCTTAAACAAAAAAAAAAAAAAAAAAAAAAAAAAAAAACAGCGCATGTATGTATGTTTAGTTTAAAACAAAGGACCGAAAACCAATCACAAAGGGTAGGCTACTTTCTTCATTTAAAAACATGAGATACAGTTGGATGGGGAAAACCGGCCATTATGTCTTGAGACATGTTTTTTAAAAGTTGAACTTACATTAATTTTGCAACTTGCGAGATGCAAGTGCAATGCTGATAGATGTCCCTCTAGAAAATGTGATAAATATGCATTCTGTGTGAACGGCTTGGTTTCAGTTTTGACGTAAACAACATCTTCTTCACACTGATGCTCTCGTTTTCCGCAACATATTGAATGAACAACGTAGCAGCACCGCATCTAGTGGGTTCAACTGGATAGGCTAACAAAAGCATTCAAATGCAATCAATGACACACACATCGTCATCGCATCCCGTGCGCCAATGATAAGGCTGACTGACGGTTGAGGCACACCTAAAATTTCGAATGCACCGTTTTTGCATTCAGATGTGGATTTTTTTTTTTCAATTCAATGAATATTCTAAATTAGAATTTGTTTTTGACAGCCCTAGCTGCTATCCAGAACTATTTTAGCTTCACAGTTTGTTTACACCACATTTAGGCCCATATTATAAGCCTAACTAAAAATGGTTTACTTGATTCTTGAATTGAGATACATACAACAGGAGATTTGCCGTGATACGGCAGAAGAGGATGTGACAGAAGCTCTAATGCTGTCGAATCTGTCACCGGTTTGCTGCTTTGAACCCCTTCTGAATCCTCTCTCCCTGCCGTTTTTCCATACAGAGGGTAATGGAAACCTACAATGGAAAACACACAACTTACACTTTACAAGTTGTTTGTAGTACAAGCTCAACTACATGAAAGTTTTGTGGTCATATTTGTGATGTACAGAAGATGATTACCTGGGTAATTATGCACCAAAGCTGGAGACATCACTCTGTAAGCATTGCTGCTCGTCTCACACAGGTGTAAATAGGGGTAGGGGTGCTGAAACTGAATGAAGGATTGCTGGGGAGATGACGCAGCCCCTCTTGCATTCTGCGAGTCTTCAGACGTCTCACCCGCTATCTCGTCTCCCTCCTGTCTGGTACTTTCCTCGATGACCTCAGCAGCCGTCTCACACTTGATGTTCTGGAGTTCAGCCTCCAGCCTGGACTCGGGCTCTAGAGGCATGTGCCAGTCTTTCCCCTTGTCTGGACTCATTTCCTCAGAGATCTTGTTGACCTCTTGATTTTGCTGCTTCACATATTTGGACTGATAAGAGTGGCTCCAGGACTGAGATTCTGAAGCCTAAACCCAGAGGAACATCTACTGTCAAACAGTTTCTGGTCTGACAACCAATGAAATCACACACCTTACAGGGAAGCCCTTTGTTATGAAACAGTAGCCCTGTGAAACCTAGTGTTTAATGAGTTCTTTGTCATGGAAGATTTCAAAAGGATGGCATTCTTAGAAATAAATATGCTCTCAATCATCAAAGAATCCTGGCAATTCGATCATTTGATGATTAAGGATCATATTTCCAAAACAACATACTTTGGATTGATATTCCAGCAAAACCAAGGACATTTCTAGAAGTCTGTTATTGTCTTTAAAAGAACATTTCCTCAGTAAATGATAAGTAACATCAGTAACTTACATTTAGAAATGTTAGCATTTGTGTCCACATTTGATTTAGAGTTTGAACTCTCCAAACTGAGGTCTTCAGATTCCTTGAGGACCCCTTGTTCTTTTGACATAGAGATATGGGACGTTTTCCCCTGTTGGTGCTGCTGCTGAAATGACAGCTGCTTGTCCAAATCCACATAGATGAATCCAGGTTTTGCACAGTTAATCTTAACAGAGTTTGCCCCTTTATGAATCGACTGAGGAGAGCTTATAAATTGTTTTTGCTCATCTTTGTTCTTTCCTTTTTGCTCAGATCCTCGTCTAACTTGACCTCTACTCTTGCTATACTGTATTTCCTCACAGCATGCCTCACTGAGCGGTCTGTGGGTGCTGGGCATCATTAGAGCCTTCTGGTCCATTTGAACACCCCGGCTGTACTGTCCATAGTACAAAAGACTGAGCCAGCGCTGTGTGTGCGTTTCAGCGTACTGAAGCTGTGATTGGGAACTTGAGTGGCTAGAGGATTCTGAGCTTTTTATATCCTCATTTAAATCTCTCAAATCATCCTTCATCCGACCGTAAGGTGAGGCCACCTTATGAAACGAAGTGGAATTGGCTTGCCCAGAATGCAAGTAACCTGGGATGCAATGGGATTCATAACCATGGCCATGAGATGTGGACTGGACCTCTTTTCCTGGGGTCACCGTGGCAGCGGTACTCATTGAGGGAATTTTGGGATTGATGTTGCTGTTTGAGTTTGAATCTTGTGTCGAGTTCCTTCTGGACCTTGAGTTTGACCCACCATCCTCAGCTGCATCAGATATGTCGGAGTATGCAGGGCTGTTTGTTTTAGTACTCGCTCCATCTCCGTTTGTAAGAGGGACGCAGTCTGTTCTTGCAGAACTCCCGATGGAAGGACTTGGTGCATTGTCTGAGAAGGTGTACACCTTGTCTGCCTCAGCTCTGATACTCGCCATGCGGCTTTCTTGCATTTCACTTGGACCGTTTACAACATCTTGCTTGCTCAAGTGCTCTTTCAAAAGGCTCACAGGAAAGTATTTCCCGATAGTCTTTGTATCATCCACTTTTGTGTAAATCGGGTCACTTTTGGGACTCCGGGGATCTTTACAATTCCTGTCCTTTAATCGATGCTTTTCCTTTCTCTTACTGTCTTTGCTCTGGACTGCGGTGGTGTTGGCCATGTTAACTTGTGCAATAATGTCCAGCTTTGGCTTGATGGTTTTCAGTGAGAGGTTCTTGGCTTTTGTGAGGGCAACAGTCGGAGAGGCCTGATTAGAAGAAACTTCTGTGATTTTAGTGGAAAATGCAGCAGGTGGAATAGCGGTCAGCTTCGGAGGAGCAGGGGCAGCGTTCATGAGTCTGTTGGTTCGAGACTTGGCTAAGCATCTCTCAGTGAACCCTTCTTTCTTAACTTTGCTACATATGTCCCTCTTATCAATAGCACCCTCTGCTTCGAGCTTAGGCATTTCAACAGATGTACTACGATCCGTCATGAGGCAGTTCTCAAGGACAACGGACATGTTGGAAATGAGTGGAAGGTTGCTCAGATCGTCAATTGATCCGTCTTTACTTGCCACATTCGGGCGTAGTTTTGCATTGGCTATGGGACTGCTATCATTGTTGAGCAATGCTTTCCTGCTCTTTGGAGAACCGACTGCATTGAGTTTATACATGCTTCTGGGCTTCTTGGTGATGATGTTCTCAGAAGAATCAAAAGGTACCGAGCTGAGTGCTTCATCAAAATCTGAAAGCCTGTCCTCGCTCTCCACCTCAAACTCTTGCTTTCTGTCACTGTTCAGGTGAGCGTGTGACTGATGGTAACGGAGCCCGTTGATATGTTTGTACTTCTTGTTGCAGTTCGGATGCGGACAGTCTATTAGCATTGGGGACGCACAAACTTGATCAAGAAACACAGGGTCGGATTTACCCTGAGGGGTGGAAGGAGCGCTCCTGGATTTGGCTCGTATCCTTTTCCCATTCCCATTCCTAATGTCATCCGAGACCAAGCTTAAATCTAGATCAGCTGGGGCTTTGCCTTTTCGTTTTCCACACATAAGTGGATTGGATTTGATGTCATCCATGGCGTAGTATCCAGGTGTCCTACAGCCACTGAGGTTCAAACTCCCTCGTCTTCCTTTGTTGCCGATTCCCACACCACGCCTCTTGTGAGTTAGCCCTCGTATCTTGGAAAGACTCGGGTCTACAGCTGGTTGATCTGGTATGGCCAGCCGCATCCGTTTACCACGTCCGCGTGCATAAGGCATTTCAGAGTCACTCATTGGTGATTCACAAAACCTAGTTAAGAACAACAAGGAGTCATGAGTGTATGTAAATAAATCAACTTTTTTCAAATGAACGGATCTAAATTCAAAATAGGTCTGAAATCTTGACCTAAAATACTTCTTGAATCTTAATTTAAATGTACAGTATAATACTAGGGATGGTAAGGTTCACCGATCGGGTGCATCAGCATAAAAGCAATGATGCGTTATTGATTTTAAAAAAAAAGTGTGCCTCGGATACAAGTTAGAATTTGTATTGCAATGCATCATATCTATTTGGATCAGTAAAAATCTATTTATTTATATATACAGTAATTATACTTTTATTATTAAGAAAATGACCAATAATTTGTGACCAATGTAGATTGATTTCTCCTCTCTAAACTGTTTCTCAAGTGCCTCCTTTTTTATCACCACTGCAGCTACATGAACACTGTCACAAGCTCTAGCTGGAGTGCCCGTGAGCTTCGCTAGAGAGCACGCTATTGCAGACTCCGGCCACTTTACCCCGGACTCCATTTACTATAATCCTTTGCCCCGACTCATCAGCACTCACTAACTGCAGTCACCTGTCTCTCATCACCTCATTAGTCACACACTATAAGAATGGAACATACACACACACACTCTCACTGCTGATGATGGTTAGCCTGTAGCATTTCCGTGTTTCAGTGTTTCCTTGCCTTCGTGTTTTTGATCTTGTACTGTTTCCTTGTTTTTGATTGTTTGCTGCCTGCCTTGACCATTGCCTGTTTATTGGATTACTCTTTTGGATTTGCCTTGGATATTACTGTTTGACCCTGTCTGCTTGATTACGATCTTAATAAAGCTGCATTTGGTCCTCAACTCTATTGTCAAACTCCACACGTTACAACTACAGAGACTGAGGCGTGTCCTGAGAGTCACATAAATTGTGACCCTGGACCACAAAACCAGTCTTAAGTTTTAATTTTTCAAAATTTAGATTTATACATCATCTGAAAGTTGAATAAATAAGCTTTCCATTGATGTATGGTTTGTTAGGAGGACAATATTTGGCCGAGATGCAACTACTTGAAAATCTGGAATCTGAGGGTGCAAAAAAAAAAAATAAATCTAAATATTGAGAAAATCACCTTTAAAGTTGTCCAGATGAAGTTCTTAGCAATGCAAATTACTAATCAAAAATTATATTTTGATATATTTACAGGAAATTTACAAAATATCTTCATGGAACATGATCTTTACTTAATATCCTAATGATTTTTGTCATAAAAGAAAAATCTATAATTTTGACCCATACAATGTATTTTTGGCTATTGCTACAAAAATACCCCAGCGACTTAAGACTGGTTTTATGCTCCAGGATCATAATTAATATGGCAGAGGTAGGGCTGCATCTTCCACCAAATAATTACAATCAACCAAAGAAATAAAAGCTAACTATCCGTACCATATTGAATTGCATAGCATTGAATCACATTGTATTGAATTGAATCGAAATCGGATCACACTGCAACATAATGGGGTGAATCGTAATGCATTGCATCAGTAGCTGCTTCATATGTAAGGCATAATCAACAGCTGGTCCTGCATTTAAGGATTTTAAATACACGACGTGGAGGCCAAGAACCACCTGTAAAGTGCATTTAAAATCCTTGAATGCATGGCAAGCCGTTGATTATCCCACTTATTCCATGGTCATTTGTCAAGTTATAGACAAATTAAAACTAGTATTGCTCTTTGCAGCACAGTATTTGACCTGAAGGGTGAAAAGTTTCGGTTATTTCCGTCAGTTACGGCTCGTTAGCTCTAGCATTATGCCCTCTTCAAATCAGACACAGAGATGAAATAGTGCAGTGAGATGACATTTATTTTAATGAAATATAGCATTCATTTTAATTAATTATCAATTGAGAGAGAGAAAGAGAGAGATGATAGTTGTGTGTGCGTTACCTGCGTGCCACGTTGGCGCGTCTATCTTTACAAACAATGAATTACTTCAAAAACAGCGATTTTATCACCTCGTTGCTGAGGAATATAATGTAGCAATCTAGTATCTAGGTTATTTTATTAATAAAAATCACTGGGAAGCATTGATAAGTTTATGTGTGTTGATAACAAGTTTATGTGTGTGCGCATTGCAATCTGCGATCTCAGACGCTCTCTCTCTCTCTCTCTCTCTCTCTCTCTGTGTGTGGGGGAGGGGTTGTGCATCAATTAAAGCGCATTAATATGGAACGGTGATTAAACTGAATTTGAAGTAGCTGTGCATTAAATGGTTTTACTGCATACCTGCCAGCCAATCAGAATCCAGAGTTCAGTCAGTATATGGAATAAGTATCTTTAATGCATCGCATCATTGGCTATGCATGGAGATGTGTATCGCATCGACCTCGGTTATGGAGATGAACATCCCTAATATATACACTACAGGTTAAGCATTCAAGAATAAAGGAAGGTGTTTTACCGTGGTGGAGCCCAGTCATGCTTGGTACAGTCCAAGAGAGTGCCCACATAGGTCCTTTTCCTCCATGTGACATTAACAACTAGAACCCCTGAAATCAAACAGAAACAGTCGCAGTAATGAAAAAGCACCCAAAATATTCCAAAAGATTAAATCATTTTCTACAAACACCGAATAAAACCATTAGGTTTAGTCGTATCTTGATGTTTTTTACTGTATTTTTGAATGGATTTCATTCTGTGCTTGATCTCAGTGATGAAAGTTAAGATGGTGGTCTGCAATTTTAATTTGCTTAATCAATATGCAACCAGTGTCTCCTCTTCCTTCAAATGCTTCAGTCTCACAGCTGCTTTGAAAACGCAGTCCTGTGGAGCTAATGACAAAAACTCGCCCTTCACTCATCACATATCCAGTGAAACCAATCTGAATGCAGTCATTCATAATGTGGTGAGGGAAGAAATAGTGATGCGAGATACTAACTGAAAACACATGCAGGCAGATAATTTTACAGCAGCATATTGTTTTATATGTGTGGAACTTTGCACAGAATAACAAGCTCTCACCTTCTTCCGTCTCATGCCACACAATACCCTCTAGATTGACGCTTGTTCCTGGTTGACATGGCTCCATGTAGCTGGACTCGAAGGTTTTCTCGGCTTCCTGTGTGTTAGTTCCAACTGACCGCGTCTTAACACTCAACTGGAGAGAGAAAGAGAGCACAAACACAGTGCCAGCTGAAGTATAACACAGTTGCATGCCAGTTCAAAATTGTTCAAAATATGTGACTTTTGTATTTTTAAATTCTGCAATCAAGTGATCACCTAATCCTCCTGTTTCAAGGAGGAAAACACACAAAAGCTCCTATATGACAGCATGTCAGAATAGCCTCGTGAATGATGTCTATCTGAGCGATGTCACTGGAATCAAGGTAAAATGCAAAAAGACATCTAGATAAGGGACAATAGAGCAGAATGGCCAAGACTGGAGGGGGTGGAGCTTGTCTCTATATTTAATACTGTAAATAACACACGAAAGGCAATTTGGCTTTAAACAAGCCAGTATGTCTTTGTCCAAAACATACAGAGGGAAATATGATGCTTAGGTTTCCAATAGCAACAGACCTGAGGAATTTAACAAGGGCTGCGTTAACAAAGGAAATGGCTGACAAACAAAAGAAAACCTCTTTATATCGAGATCGAATGTAAATGCATCATTGCACGGAAGGTGTTTGGTGCTAGTTTTTGCTTTTGACGAATCTTGCGGCTGCAAAGAGATTCGCGCATAGCGCACAAAGAAGCAAACACAAGCAGCGAAGCACCTTTGGTTTTTTTAGCGCATGTGGAAGCGTGATTCTCAAGCACACAAACACTGAATCCGCCATCAGCTCAACCTACAGCCTCACGCTCGTTTCTTCATAACGCAGTATGTGATCGCACGCGCGTTATCCACACATGGAAGGACAGATATGAGCTTACCGTTCTTAGGCTGTGCTCCTCGGTATTTGTGTGGTCAACAATAGCCGCGTCCATTCCGCCCCTGCCGATGAGATTCTCCGTTCCGTTCTCCGAAAGCGGGCCGAATTCATCGCTTGGCTTCTCCTTCCGCGTCTTCACTGAGTCTTTCTCTCTTTTCACCCCTTTGCTCTGGGTTTTGCCCTTTTTGCCGTCTTTGGTTCTGCCGAGCGGCGCCGGGTCGTCGCTGTCCACCGGCGCGGTGCTGAATTCATCTCTACGCCGCGTCCTTGAGCCTCGCGCCGCTTACCGACGCATGCTTTGGGAATGCCGCTCACAATCTCCAGCGACGGGAATCGATCCGTGTCCGTGGAGGAATTCCTTCGTTTCAGCTTGAATTTCTTGGGCTCCTTGCAGAGGAACGGCTGCGTCAGGCCGTCGAACGCGGCGCCTCCTGCGTTTGCGCAATTGTATTCCAGCGCTTCGCGACCTTCCGCCGCGCTTTTAACGCTCAAAACGCGATTCATCTCCAATCTCTGTCGATCCTTCTCCAAATCCGCGTCCAGGTCGATGATCAGATTCCCAACGCCGATCTCCCAGTCATCCCCGCTGTCATCCGGATCCGCTCCGTGCGTCTTGATTCTCTGCTGAAGGGAGGAACTGACTGACATTCTCCACACAGGATTTCTGACAGAAAACGGTGATGAATCCTAAATCAAGTGGATGGGAGGGTATTAATCACGAGTGCTAATGGAAATGGTGCTGGTGAAACACTGCACACATTAAAACATCTTGTAGCCTAATGTTTTAAGTGAAGGATTGCCATTGTGTTGCAAATTAATCCATCAATAAGTTTCAGCAACAACATTTCTGCGGTTCCTAAAAAGTCTAGATTCTTTCTTCCACAAATTAAGGCCTTAAAAAGTGTTGAATCAGTGCAGTAGAGTCATTAAATCATTGAACGTTTCAAAGCATGAATATCTTCCTCAGCATTTTTGTTTTCCGATACAAATATCTAGACATCAAAACATTAAATCAATACAAACTTACTCCGAATGTAAAATGTCTTGGATATATTGAGTTTAAGCTTAAAACAAGTACAAATAGTTATCAATGTAGTATGAAAACTTGTTTTCTCTTTGAATTCTGTTTTCTCTATATATGCACAAATCTGTACATAAATCTGTTCCAGATTCATACACATTATTATTTATTGTCAAATCTTATTATTTAAATGTGTTTCTGCTCTCATACTGGTATGTATGCACGTATGTACCAAGAGCACCTTAAAAAACACAAACAAATTCCTTGTGTCTCTGCGCACACTTGACAAATAAAAGCTAATGCTGATTCTGAATTAAGCTGATTTTGGCAGATATCTGTTCTTGTTTTATTTTGATCAGTTTATCAGAAGACAAGACTTCTTATCTTAAGTCATTTTGCATTTCAAGTAAATGTATTTTGAATTAAGATTCTTCAGACATATGCATTGTAAAAGAACATCTTGACATATTGTGTTCCCTTCAATTTAGTCTTAAAAAGGTCCTTAAAGTCTTAAATTGAGCTTCATCAACCCTGCACAAACACTTTAAAACTGCCAAAAATGTTTCTGCTCAGTTCAGAGTTTCAATCTAAAATTATTTAAATTAAAAGTCAAAAAAGTGCAATGAACAACACTGCAAAAAGGGCGTATGGTGTATTTGTGTGTATTAGTTAGCAGTCGCATTTTCCATATTTCTCACAGTTTAGCTGCAACCTTGGCGCTCCAAAACTGCAATTTTACAGTTTTTGTTTTAATATAAATGTACAATATATACAATAATGCATGGAAAACACACAAATATATAGTTAAAATCAAGGCCATTTATTTAATGCATTGCATCTTTCAGTGTTTCTCTTGTCTAGAACAGTGTTGCATTGGCACTAAGACAAGTGCAAACCCACTTTCTCCAGAATTATCAGAATTAGTAAATTCTTAGTAAATCTAACAGCGTCTAAGAACAGCAGCCGGTACAGACGGCGTTTGAAGACAGGATGAAGATAAGCTCAAATACAGCTTCTGTTCAGAGCGAGTTTGACTGTAGGAGGCAAGAATTTCATTTCAGGCTTGTCAATGAAAAATGCCATCAATGTTCTGGATTAACAAAAATGACTTCTATCTTTAAGCGTGTTAGTGCAAAAATGGACATTAAAGGGTTAGTTCACCCAAAAATGAAAATGTTGTCATCATTTACACACCCTCATGTTATTCCAAACCTGTATGAACTTTGTCTGTTGGAACAACTTGAGGTTGAGTAAATAATGACAGGATTTTCATTTTTGGGTGAACTGTCCCTTTAAATTTGTTTCAAGCATCATTTAATTTTTTTGAGGTATGTGTCATTACATTAAAAACATATAAACAAATAAACTTGAACATTTATGTAGCATTGGTTATTTCAGCTCAGTATATTAAAACCACTGTCAGTCGATTTTGGCAACGGTGAACAAATCTGGTCAAAATACAAATGTACTGATTGTAATACAGTCACTTCACGTTCTCTTCACGAGTAGAAGGTCAGAACACTCTGATGGTTTCCTCGGACAAGAAGTATCGGTGGCAGATCTTTGGTTAACGTGTCCAGCCAGGTCATGTAAAGAGCGCTGGACACCGTCCCCTTCCTGGCGAGCGGCATGGTTCTGTCAAACCCAAATGAATCAGATACTCAGGTGAATCAAATCAGGGCACCTGTGTGCTTCACAAGGGCCACATACTTTCAAGTGTTTTCTGTGTGGTCAGTACTTACATGACAATGAGGTTGGCTGTGCTCGAGTGTTCTTTCAGAAGCTCGTTCAGTCTGATCTGGCGATTCGACTAAATGAAGGAAGAGTAAGAACTGATGTCACTTACATGTTGGTGCTATTTCAGACATTATTGGGGGCCGTTCACACAGAACAAAGCAAACATGTGACACTCAGGCAATAGAATGGGGAAAAACACAAGGTCTACAAACGAGTTTTTTAAAATGCTTAAATTCTTCCCATGTTTTTAGATGCTGTTTCACTCGGAAAGATCTGAGATGTGAGTGTAACGGTCAAACATGTCCATCTAGTGCGTGATTATATATACACCTTATTATTCAATGTGGAAGTAAGTCGTTTTCTGTGAATGTGTGAGAATTACAGTTCATTAGCCGACATAGCGAAATATCGAGAAGAATAACAACGTGCAGTAAACAGTAAAACTGTTGCACTACAAACCAGTGTGTTCATAATTAACCTGTTCACTGTCGGTTCCACTTTTTGAGCATAGACCTGAAAATGACATTTCCTACTGAAATTGTTATAAATTGTGAATGCTTTGGAGCACAGTCTTAAGGTTGGTCTGAAGTGAAAAAAGTTATAAAAATTATATTTCAAAAACGTTAATATGAAAATATAAAATGTAAAAATTTAAATATTTATATTTTATTTAAAATACATATTTTACAAAACATGTATTACTCTAAAACTGCTAGAAAATTAAAACAAAAGTTATGTTCCAAATTTGAGGTTGATATCTCAAAAAATTTGCTTTTTGAGTGAGATTTTGTTTGGGTGTAGTACCAAGGTTTTCCACTAGATGACATCAAACCCCATTAGTAACCATTTAAGGGTGCCTTCATTTCCATAAACGGTTTGAGTGATCAGAAACATGTTTTTCCATACTGTTCTCAATAATCATGAAATAGACTTTACACTCAGAAGTATTAGGGGAATACGGCAGAATTTCAATTCAGCCTCTAAAAAACACATAAAAGACATTGTAAACTACATTTACAAATGGCCACATCTGCTCCTTTGGGAAGAATAAGGTGCATAGAAAAACAATGGAAAAGTAGTGCAGTGGAATGGAAAAAAAACATGTTCTGTGTGAGCGGTCAGTTCTTTCTCTCTGTTTGTATAACATGAGAATTCTCTAGATTTCTATACAAATAATCTGCCAGTTCAAACATGAATTGTTCGGATTTCACTTCTGAGGATGCAAATGACTTTTGAGAACCACTTCAACTGAGTTTCAGTATAGTCTCAAACTGATCTGTATGGAAGTTTGTTTCTGCCACTCTAATTATGATGTTTTATCTCACAATTCGGACCTTTTTTTAATAAATAAACTGGCAGTTGCGAGTTATAAAGTCCAAATTGTTTGATAGAAACACATTTCCAAGAAATAAATTTAAAATCGCAAGATATAATCATGCAATTGCGCGTTATAAAGTCAGAACTGTTGAGATATAAAGATTTTTCTAAGAAAATTGTATGAAAATAGTCTTTCCATCACCAAATTGAATCTTTATAGCTCAATTCTGAGAAAACAAGTCAGAATTAATCAAGATGTAAATTCACAATTGTGAGAAAATAGTCTAAATTGTCAGATATAAACCTGCAATTACTTTATTAAATTTTTTATTAAGTGGCTAAAATGGGCTTCCGTTGATTTACTTGTCTTTCAGATTAATTCATTAAAAAGAATTAGTTCTTAAGAGTCATTTGTTCAGATGTTCAGTCGTTTTTTTGTTTAAATAAAGAACTGTTGATTCACTCTTTTCTTCAAAAACTATGTTTAGAAAGGGTAATATTTTATGTATTTGAGGTCTGAGATTCGGGAACAGTGCAGAGAGAGAAAGGGCAAACATTTTGCATTTTAGGTCAGCGCAGCCGTCCAATCAGACAATATTGTCTTAAACAGCACTTCATCTTTTATTACATGGGATTTTGACCAAATATATTCAATCTTGATTTTTGTAAAAAGTTGCAACAAAATGTTTAAAAATTTATTTTGTGAAAAATTACAGTTTTGGACATATAAGGTAATAAAAATATTTTTTTTAAATACCTTAAAGTAACTACAAATGAACATGTAAAGCAAATATCTTTTAAAAGGAAATCCCGTGTGGAGCATGCAATGTCCTCACCTTTTCCCCTCACCTGTTTGCATCTCTGTGTTTATTTGTCTTTGTATTATTCTGTGGTACTAATGTTTCTCTCTCATCACATTCAAACTTAAACCGAAGTAACTCAACTAAAACATCATTTCTAAAATGTAAATTCAGTAGCAGCGCAGGAACCACTGTATTTTACTGTGATTTTTTGTGATTTTACTGGGACATTTAAGATCAAATCATCATGAAAATCAATTGGTTCCAGTATATTTTCTTTAAAGAATGTAACTTGTTCTGGGTCTAAATAAGATCTGTGCAATGAAAAAAGGCTGGTTATTATGTGCCTATGTGTCTAAAGTCCTCTTTTTGATTAGTTCTCACTGTTCAGATGACACATTAGAGACACAATGGGACTGAGACATGCGTAGCTCCATCTCAAAGCGATGTAAGAGCATCACATCTCCTGAAGAGTAACTCATGGTAACCTTGGCCCTGTAGAGCTCCAGCTCATTATCTGTGATCCTCCAGGGTTCGTTCAGCCTTTCAGTTTCTCAGCGGCTTCCTGCTCCATGTCGTCCTCCTTCAGTCTGTACGGCTCGATCATCTCCTCAAACATCTTCGTGCTGGGCACAGAATCAAACAACAGCTGTTTCTTGTGGATACCGGAGCGAAACATGCTCATTATTAGCCAATGGATCGAAACTTACTTGTGCTTCTTTGGGCTTAATGTTGATGTCTCCAAGAACGGTGTGATGTCAGAGAAGTCAATCCTGAACTTACTGAGCAAACGCCGCCATTCTGCACGAGACCAAAAGCTTTCACTACGCTGATTATCTCCATTATTTAAACAATTTTATATGTTAAACTACCAGTCAAAAGTGTGTAAATCTTAAAAACCTTCAACTCTAATAGCTTCTGTTTAAAAGACTGAAAAAAAAATATTGTGAGGGAATATAAACTGTGCCTACAAATTCATTTCTTTACGAAACTAAGCAAAAGGAATTAAATACATTCGACATGAGCAGAAATGAATGTTATACTCACGCTCTGCGGTCGTGGTCAATCCGGTTTATCTTTCCTCCAATGAACACACGGATCTTGCAGTCGCGCCATTTCTTTTTGTTGGTCAGCAAATACGGTATCAGAAGAGTCAAGCCTACAACGAGTAATCAATCACAGTGTCATTTATTAAAGCTACAAACTCTCAGTGAGCATAATAAAGGCAAGCATTCGATCATAAGACTACACTGAAATAGAACGTCTTTACCTCCGTCGTCAAACAGCCACCAAACATCAATGGTTCCTTTGCTCTGTTTCTTCTGGAACTGTTGACTCGCGGTCAGAAGTTTACTCATCCGCAGGACTGAGCTGCAGCGGAGGCTTCTTGGTGTCTGAAATCACACATGCATCGTCAGAGAGGAGAAATTAGCATCAGCTTAACAGATACAGATTTAGAATTTAAGAACAAGATCAGAACTAATTCCCTGAGTGCATTGAACATGATGTTCTGAAGAACACATATTGAAGGAAAGTCTGAGGAAACTGCAGGAGATTCATGAACTGGAGCATATTTGGAGTGGCTCTAATGGGAACACAATACAACTGACAAAGACTTTAGTCTCTAATCAAGATTTTACCAGGTTCCTCTCATTGCAGGAACACTCATTAATGGAATAGTACAACCAAAAATGAAAATGTACTCACACTCAGTTCATCTGAGATCAGGATGAGTTTGTTTCTTCATCAGGTTTGTAGAAATGTAGCACTGCATCAGTGTCTCAGCAATGGATGCTCTGCAGTGAATGGGTGCCGTCAGAATGAGAGTCCAAACAGCTGATAAAAACATCACAATAATCCACAAGTAATCCACAGCACTCCAGTCCATCAGTGAACATCTGGAGAAGACAAAAAGATGAAACACATCCAGCATTAAGATGTTTTTAACTCAAATAGTACAGTCTATAATCCATAATAACACTTCCTCCAGTGAAAAAGTGCATCTCCTGTTGTCTCTCACATCAAAATCCAGACACATATTTGTTTAGAGCTGTTTAAACGCTGCTTGATCTGTGCAGATTTCTCTCCTGATTCACACCCAGAACACTTTTTAACTGGAGGAAGTGTTATTATGGATTATAGACTCTATGTATTTGAGTTTAAAAACGTCTTAATGCTGGATTTGTTTCATCTTTTGTCTTCTCCAGATGTAAGCTGATGGACTGGAGTGCTGTGGATTACTTGTGGATTATTGTGATGTTTTTTATCAGCTGTTTGGACTCTCATTCTGACGGCACCCATTCACTGCAGAGCATCCATTGCTGAGACACTGATGCAGTGCTACATTTCTACAAACCTGATGAAGAAACAAACTCATCCTGATCTCAGATGATCCTGAGGGTGAGCACTTTTACAGCACTTTTTTTTTTTTTTACAAACTTTTAAATGTGCATTACGTCATTGTTTTCTGACCTCTGAAGATGAGCGGGCTGCTTTGGCAGCTGGTGGATTTAGAAGACGGTTTTGAGGAATCGCTGTCAAAGTCTTTGATGTTGATGGACACCAAGAGATCCTTCATTCCAGGAGCTTTCTCCTGCAAGGTCTGAAATTCATCTGAAGAAAGACCAACAGAAGCAGAGTTAAAATCACTGACGAAAAGACTCAAACCATTAGCCCACTTTGGCCACGAAACTCCACCTTGAATGTGAGAGACGTCAAGACCTTCCTTCAGTCTCAACAGAACCACACCGAACTGTAGGTCAAACGCGTCACTGAAACACACACAGCATCATTCAGATGAAGATCTCAGTTCTCAAAGATGAAGACATGACGAGCATCACACAGTCAGACTCACTGCATGGTGTTGATGTAGGTTTCCACATCCTTCATCTCACCGTCCCTCCAGTTGTTTTTAAAGCCAAACACCAGTGTGTTGGGTTTTAGGCGACCCAAAAACCAGTAGTCTGTGAATCCCAACAACATCAGGTTTACTCTTAGTTTTAAAGGCATTCTGATTGAGTTCATTACATGAGCTCTTTGTTCTGACCTGCAGGAGATACTGGGCTCCTTGTCTGAGATCATCAGCAAACACAGGAGTGTAGAAGGCTTTGATTCGTGTCTTCAGGAGCCAGAGCTGATAGCGGGGCTTGCTCGTTCATCATGTCCTTATAGTTCGGCCTACGGAATCCCTGCGGGAAGATGCAAGAACCAGGGTTTCTGCAGGATTTTTAAGCTCAAATTCAAGACTATTTAAGACCTGGGTAAATAAAATTAACACCATATTAGTGGGCTACTGCAATGTCTATAGTAACATCTTAAACTGTAAAATGACAAGCATGATTTGCAGTTCAGATACAAGTTTTCACAAAAACAAAAAGTTTTATAAAACGATACACTTCACATTTCAGGATTTTGGCATTGGTCTGAACAAAAACAGCAGATGGGCTTATTGAAAATGCACATTTGTTCTCTGCCAGCAGGTGGCGCTTTCGGAACGGCAGAAATATAACTGTTTTCCTGGTAATGGCAAAACACAAAGCATGTTTATTCAATGAAATCATAGCCTTTTGAAGTTTAATCGTCACATTGAGCCATATCACAATTCAGTTTTTTTCCGTACCTCAATTTTAAACCTCTAGAAATCACACTTAAGACATCATAATTAAGTAACTGCTCATAACGGCAAAGATACTTAATTGAAATTACATACGGTGCGCACGTGGCCACAGACCATCAAGCCCACGTCTTTGGTGAAAGCGTGCACTAGATACAGCAGCGCCGGTCTTGAGTTTGGGTATCCGGACATTACAAGACACTGAGGCCTGTGGGAAAATGATTTCAGAGAGGTTTTGGGTCTCTATAGAGTCACATATGACATCATCTGCATCTGTCTGTGGATCACCTGAAGTTCTTGATATGGTCCTCAACCCCCGTGAGATGCAGACTGTGTGTTAGTGCCTTATTGTACATCAGCGCTTGTGTCGACGAACCCCAGTTCACATCTGCAGCAGAAAGATGCGTTTTGACACTCAGTTATGATTTATGACTTTAAAACACAACTGATAACACTTTACAATGCGAAGGAATAGTTCACCCCAAAATAAAAATGATCATCATTTACTCACCCTCATGTTGTTCCAAACCTATACCAGATTCTTTCTAGTGTGGAACATAAACGATGTTTTGAAGAATGTTGGCAATCTAACAGTTGACGGTAGCCATTGACTTCCATACTAGGGGGAAAAAATACTATGGAAGTCAATGGCTACCATTTGGTTGCACTCATTGTAAAACAGAAGAAAGAAATTCAACACTAGGGTGAGTAAATGGTGTCAGAAAGTTTTATTTTGGGGTGAACTATGCCTTCATCATAAACCACAATTACATTTATGCATTTGGCAGATGCTTTTATCCAAAGCATTTAAGATATACTGTACATGTGATCAGTTCCATGATCTACAGGAAGGCTACCGTTAACTTTAGTTAATACTAACATGAAAAACTAATGAACAACTGCATTTTAATTAACTAACATTAACAAACACATATATTAAATGCTGTGAAAATTATATTGCTTATCGTTACTCCATGTCATTTACAGCACTGCATTAGTCGACAGTTGAACTAAAAATTCACCAAATTTTATAAATGCATATTATTGATCTCATTTGTGCACAATTAATCTATGCATTTTCTCTCTTTTTTAAAAATGAATATTATTGATCTTATTACGTACAATTCATGTGTATTTTTTCACTTTTTTAAAAAAATGCATATTATCAATCTTATTACGAACAATTCATACATATATTTTTCACTTTTTTAAAAATGCATATTATTGATCTTATTACGAACAATTCATACATATATTTTTTCACTTTTTTAAAAATGCATACTTATTGATCTTATTACGAACAATTCATACGTGCATTTTTTACTTTTTAAAAATGCATATAATTGATCATATTATGAACAATTCATATGTGCATTTGCATGTGCATAATTCTGATCTGTTCATTCTTGTATTTTATTGCAACAAATGAGACCTTTTGGTAAAGTGCTATCACATAATCATAGGAATGAACTGAAAACAGAACAGACCTGGTTCTTGTAGCTGACGTAGATGTAGAGCGCCAGGACGATGCCGTTTGTGAGCAGCGCCGCCCACCAGTTGATCACAAACATCACCACGCAGCACAGCACGGCTCCAGCTAACGACACCCACTTGTTATAGTATTTGAAACTCGGACGCCACCCTGTTCAGACAGATATCTGAATTACTCACGATGCTGTCTGAAACGTTTCATCAGTGAGGATTCCTGCTTCACACTTGCCTGGGGAGTTCGCCAGCGATGCGTGGAAAACAGAGAAGTTTATCAAGGCATACGAGGCCAAGAAGAAAGTTGGAAATGATGGAGCGATGATGTTTAACTCAGCTGAAACACCAACACACTGGATTTTAGACACAGTCTCTGTCATTAGTGTCTAATAAGCAGATAGTGAAGTGAAGTCTACCGATCAGGATGAAGGCCAGGCCGATGATGAAGGTGAGGACGTAAGCGCGCAGAGGCTCTTTGTTCTTCCCATATCCTTTGGCAAACACATGCATTCCAGGGTAGAGTTTATCCTTACACAAGGCCTACAAAACCACACACACATTAAACACCTCCATCATCACAACAGATACCATGAAGAACAGAATGAGGGTTATCAGACATCATAAGCTCATAGGAAACACTGATATACACGACCGGTCAAACCTTTTTAAACTGTAAGAATAACTGCAGAAGATGAGAAAATAGTGAAATTACAAAGGGAAAGTGTCAAGAAATCAGACAGGAGAAATGTGTAACGGACGCTTTTCAGATGAAAATGGCTAATTAATGTGTTTTTCTTGTGCTCATCACATTAATTATTACTTATCAGACCACGGAGCTGTTGAAAGCAGAGATTCAGCGTGCTTCTGTTTTTCCAAATAAAACCAAATAATCTACAAATAAACAGAGAAATCAACAGATGCATGGAGATCTCTGATGAAGCTCATGTGCATTCAGAATACAGATGTTTACTGTAGACAGAGATTTCAGAATCGGAATCCTCTTTCATACAAAACTTTATGTAACTGTCTAAATTCGATCTGGTGTTTACTGAAACTGCACAAACACACAAGCCTTATTTATAGTTGTGCTTTTTTCTGTAATGGAGAAAACATCAGAATCATGGGAAGTGAATGAAGGTCAGTGTCATAAAAAACTGATCCAATGCTTGCATTTATAGATCACTGGGGATGAAGGGAACAAAACTCTAAAAACATTTTTATTTTATTTATCCTTTATTTTACCAGGACAGTCCCACTAAGATACAAAATCTCTTCTTCCAAGCAGTCCTGGCCTAAATGGCAGCATAAACATTTTTTCGCAAGTTACAAACACATAAAACTAACAATATTTAGCCCTGCATCTCATGTGATGATAAATCAAAAAATTACTTAAAGCAGGTACATGTTTCCTTTAGAGTAGTACATGCATGGGAAAACATGGTAAAGCAGCATGATATACATAAGTGAGGAGGGATCTTGCATGCATATAGATCACATCACAATAATCTAACACTGAGAAGAAACAACTTTCTATAATTCTCTTTCTTACTTAAACCCAATTTTGGTCTAAGCTTTCTAAAAAAAAAATCAATTTGTACTGTACATAAAATCCCAATTTTTATCCAACCATACAGCCAAATATTTGTAACAATTTACTCTTTCAATGCATTCCCCTTGTAAAGTTAAAACAGGGTGATCTGTTTCAATGCAACAACGAGTGAAGAGCATACTTTTGTGTATGTGTGTGTGTGTGTGTGTTTAAAACCAATTTTAAGTTAGACAATGACAGTTGCAATGACTCAAAAGATTTTTCAGAAAGAGTTTGTTTGTGTCCTGACCTGAAAGACTTTGGGAGCGCTGACCAGAGACGCCAGCGCCGACGAGAGCGTGGCAGAGAAGATCCCAGCTGTGATGAGCGGCCCGAAGCCGGACACCAGACTCATCACCCTGAAAGATCATCACCAGCATCATCACGAGTTCACCACATCTTAGAAAACATCAGCAGTGTTTCAGCAGATCATTTCCACAATGACCAGTGAATTTACTGCCTGCCTGCTTTCAGACATGCTTTACACAAACACCAATTAGACAAACGCAAACGTTGCATGATTCATTTTAATACTCTCCTCCCATAAAAACTCTGTGTCTGAAAGGGAAACTCCTACAAATGCATATTCAGTAAGGTCAGACGTAAAGATGTCTAATAAATGTCCAACATGCATTTACTCAATAACAGATTGAGTATTCCCTTTAAAATCAATAAAAATGTGAAATGCAAAAAATATTAAATTTGTTAAATAATACAAATGTATTTAATACAATTTTATTAACCAATGTTTTTACTGCTGACCCTCAATGATCCACTTCAAACATACTAATAAGCAAAAATGACTTTAAATAAACATAACATTTGTGTTTCATTTTTTTGTGATCGGGAGGAAAGTGTTGAACATTCTGGTAACACTTTACAATATGGTGGGACTAATATGCATTAACTCATGAAGAACTAAACTATTTATTAATAATTACTGCATCAGCAACAAATGAACATTCTATATGCTTCAAAGATTAAATAATCAATCAATTGTTATTAGTTATTAGTTAACATTAACAACAATTCCCTAATAACATATTATATTAACTAAATACATATGTTAATTACCGCAATGAGTCGAAGCCATGCATTTCAACTCCAGTTGTCTGCTTTAATTAATCATTAGCTAATGATTTGCAAAGATATCAGGTTATGACTTTACTTGTTGAGGCACGTGGACTAACTAAATTACATTCATAACTAATTAATTCCAATGACATATTACTTAACAATTGATTAATAAACATTTTCAAAAACTCGCCCTTCAACCATCGATCATTAAAAGGAAATTTAAAAGTGTAAAAGCATTAACAAACTACTTTCAACATACCATGATCAACTCCTAAAGATTCTCCTTCTATCCGCAGCAATATTACGGACGTGTTAAATATCATTACAGTAATATACGTCTATATTTCAGAACAATTACATTTTACAGCATCCGTGTGAAAACAAATTTGGATAGAGACACGAGAATTTGGGAGAAAATGAAAGATTCTTAGTGCATTTCAGAGAATTATTCATGGTTTATATTGGTAATTAATTAATTAATAAGTTAATTATTAATTTTTTTTCATTTACTTACAGCGGAATACAAAGGAAACATGAAAATAATGCAGTGGGCTGAAAAAGAGCTATTCTATAGATTTATTGTTGCTGTTATAGATATTGTGAACATAATGGTATTCTTCTTGGTTGAAGTGGATCATCGAAGGTCAGGAGCGAAGACATTGGTTAATAAAATGCATTATTAAAAAATTAAATACATAATTGATATTTGTCTTATTTAACATATAATTGCAGGTTTGTATAATATTCTGAGTTTGCATTCAACTATTTTTAGTCTAGATCTACAGTAAGATCATGTTCACATACAACACTCTGAACTTACACCTGATTTCTGTCACCATGGCAACGCCAGAGCTGTCACTCAATACATGGAAACAAAGTAACAGGAGATACATATTTGAAAAAGTAACTTCCTCCCCCTAGATTAAAAAGTAATGCGTTACTTTACTAGTTACTTTTAAAAAAGTAATCTGATTACAAAACTTGCGTTAACTTGTAATGCGTTACTTTTAAAAGCAACTTTCCCCAGCACTGACCATCAGCATACGGATTCCAATATAACAATAACTGTGAGCACATCTGTCACACACCTGGAAGTCGTTCAGGAGGCCGTACTTGCAGCCGCCCTCTTTGCAGATGGAGAAGTCGTATCCCAGTGTGCAAGCGGCATCGGTGCAGTTCTCTAGCGAGCTCACTATGGTGTCGTTATCATCTCCTGTGGCGTCCCGCACGATACAAGAGCCTAAACACATGGCAGACCCAGAACATCAGCTCTGATCCACGAGTGAAGAACAAGCAGAGAAAGAAACACACTCAAGTACCGTTCGAGATGGCAACAGCGATGTAAACCACTCCGGTTATGAGGATCGCCAGGAGAGTTCCTTTAGGAATCGCTGACTGCGGATCCTACAGAGACCAAATCAGCTGTGATGAGATGTGATGACCAATAAAATACAGCTAAACTCAGATACACTCTCAAAAATAAAGCTTCTGTGATGGCATCCATGGTTCATGAAGAAGGTTCTTCATAGTGGAAAAAGGTTTATGCTTCAGAATGTTCTTCACACTAAGGAAAAATGTGTCCCTGCAGCACAGAGATGCACTGTCAATAATTAGCACAGGTATATTTGTAGCAATAGACAACAATTCATTGTATGGGTCACAATTATACATTTCTTTTATGCAACAAAAATCATCATTAGGTGATATTAAGTAAAGATCATGTTCCATGAAGATATTTAGTAAATTTCCTACCGTAAATATATTAAAACTTAATTTTTGATTAGTAATATGCATTGCTAAGAACTTCATTTGAACAACTTTAAAGATGGATTTTCTCAATATTTAGATTTTTTTGCTCCCTCAGATTCCAGATTTTCAAATAGTTGTTATCTCAGACAAATATTGTCCTCCTAACAAACCACACATCAATGGAGAGATTATTTATTCAGCTTCAGATGATGTTTAACTCTCAATTTGACTTCTTTTGTGCTCCAAGAACTGATCACTGAAATGTTCTTTGGGGAACCAAAACTGGTTCTTCTATGGCATCTCTGTGAGAGTAAATGATCCTCACCTCCAGGTCTCCTGATATATTGGCTCCTGCTAGGATTCCTGTGGCGGCCGGGAAGAAGATGGCAAAGACGGAGAAGAAGGTCTCATCATCTCTGAAGTCTGGACCCATGTTCTCCATCATTATGGCAGCTTTGAGACAGACAAACACAGGAATGAACTCATCACTGGATTTGTTCCTCCAGCACTGATCTTCAATAATCATCAATGATCACAGATGAGTAGAGACGACCTACCGTTATAACTGAAGAAAGCCTTGAGATTCCTTTGACTTCAAGGGGATAGAAGGATCCGTATGAAGTAGTTACCAAATAGCTGCCGCCAAGAATCACCAATGAACACAATCTGGGCCTGTCAAAGACATCACGTGACTTACAATATCTGCAGAAATAACTCACAATAACACTATATTTCTTACTAATTTTGGCTGCTGATTCCAAAAAATAGTCTCTTTTGCTGGAAAGAGTCACACTTTCTCACTAACTATGATGCATTTCTTAGCATTACTGCTTTTCAAACTATTTATTTGGTGAATTTGTCTTGCATTCTTCCTCAATCAGGAGAAAAACACAACAAATGCATGATTCCTCTCTGAATCCGAGAACTATTACAACTATGTGATCAGTTCTCAACTGTGATATTATTTTCACTAATCTGTTGATTTTCACCTTTTCCCTCCTTTACAGACTGTAATTTAATTAGGCATTTTGATACATTTGAATTGCTTTTTGTTATATTTTGATTAAGTGCATTAAAGATTTGTCCATTTGAAAAAAAATCTTATTCTTATAAAAAAAAACAAAAAACTGCATGATGAGAAATTGATCTCTTGTGAACTTCAGCTCATCATAAATTAGGTCATAGGCTTTTTTTTGCAAATCAGCAGAATATTTTTTACATGCCCACAACTATATATTCTGTTTCTACAGAACACGGTGCCATGTAGGAATATACTGACTTTGCCTCCCACTCTCATTCCAGCGACAGAGATTGCCCAGCCGTACGATGACGGTGAGCGTAGCCGACGATCCTGCTGGTCATTGATCTCATCCAGTCATGAGAGAGTCTTCTACTCGGGACCAAACACAGAGACAACAGTGGTGCTTACATCATAAAACATTATGAATTAATCTTTAAGGATGATATATGTCCGTCTGTCAGCCTCAAACAACCACAGCCAGGCATGCACATCATAAAAAAATAAAAGTTAATTCATTAAGTGGCATGGACCAAAAACACTAATGCATGAGTCTGTCCCTTAGCCTTTGCATTCATACTAAATACTCACATCCAGAAAGTTTCAAACCCACAGTTTCTGCACAAACCACGACATACCCATGGCCACAGCGACAGGCCTTCAGCAAAGGCAAAGATCAGACCGCTGGATCCCTCCAAACTCCGGGACCCAAACTCCTGGAGATCAGGTAATAACGACCCGCCTGAAACCATCCGATCACAGACACAGACGCTTCACTTTAGACCAATAGAACCAAAACTATTAGAAAGTGAACCTCTCAACATCTCACAACAACAGCATAAAATAACAACACGTGTTTTTTTTTTTTGCGGAAATTGCCTTTATACCATCTTTCCTAACTGGAATATGACAATGTTAACAGAAAATATTTTTTTACACATTCATGCAAATAAATTAATAAATAAACAAATAAATTATACATAAAGTAAGAAAAATTCACTATACATTTTTTGGAAACATTTTTTCTTTCATTAAAAGAAAACAAATTAGAAAGCAAAAATCCCACTGCACTTATTGCAACATTTACATTTTTTGTAAACAAAATTAATCATAATTGATATGACAACAGATAAATTATAATATAACACAATGAGTTCGGAGTAGGAGGCAGCATCAATTTACCCGAAAGCATTATGTATTGCGTTTGTACAAATAAAAGTCGTTTAATTATCAACCACTTTCATGGTAACATGATTTAAAAACCTGTATTTTAAACACATTTTTTCTCGGCAATCAAACTAAGATATGCTTTTAAGTGCCGGCATATTCTAAACTCTTTAATATCCTTGGTTTTACGTATATGAAACCGTTCTGTTTAACAAAATACTTGGATTTTAGGGTTAGGGTTGTAACTATAATAGAGCTACAGTGTGTGACCCTGGAGCCCCAAAAACCAGTCATACGCGGTCCAATTTCTTTGAAATTGAGATTTTATACGTCATCTGAATGCTTAATAAATAATCTCTGCATTGATGTGTGGGTTTTTCGGAGGACAATATTTGGTCTGAGATACAAATATTTGAAAATCTGGGAATCTGAGGGAGCAAAAAACTCTCAATATTGAGAAAAATCATCTTTAAAGTTGTTCAATGAAGTTCTTGGCACTGCATATTTACTAATCAGTAACTTAAGTTTTGCTATATACTCGGTATGCAAGTTTACTCAATATCTTCATGGAAAATGATCTTTACTTAATATCCTAATGATTTTATGTCATAAAAGAGAAATTGTATAATTTTGACTCAATACACTGTAGGTTGTCTATTGCTACAAATATATCTGTGCTACTGATGACTGATTCTGTGTTTGTGGTGCAGGTATAATTATACACTGACCTCCGCGCACGAAAGCCGTTGGTGGCGAGGGCTGATGTGCGGAGAGAGCCAGTGATAGATGGGAACCCACGATATCCATGAGAACGATGGAACAGGACAGAGCTGCAGGAAGACAACACAATCTGTGACTGGTTACTTGACCTGATCCGGTTCAGTGCTGCTGGTCAGTTATCGTACCGATGCCCGCCTGACCCACGATCCACGACATCCGGATGAACAGCATCACTCCCCAGATGTTCAGCATGCAGGCTCTGCACACACGCATCATCAGTAAACTGTTATGTTTACGCACACTGAATCTGACTTGAGCTTCCAGAGCAGAAGAAAGTACGGGACATAGTGCAGAACAAAACACAAATGATAGTGCAGAAGCCAAACTATGTGTGTGTGGGTGTGTGTGTGTTTGTGAATGATGGAGCCGAGGTCAGAGCTCAGACTGACCATCACTTTCCTTTGACCCAATGCCGAACTTGACACGAGCCCCCTTGGAATCGGACATCTTCTTTGGCTGTGCTGATCTCGGAGGCCGTGAGTCTCCTCGCCGTACGGATAGCCCTCCTCAAACGACTTCCTACACATGAGTTAAAGCCTTTTATATGACTATACTATTATTAAACATGCAGAAGCGCAAGATCAGTGTCTCAGGTTTGTGTTACAGGAGGCTTTATTTTTCCCAGAACCACACTTTTTTCTAAAACGAGACTCCTTACAAATGAGGAGAAAAAACACAGGTTATCCACCCCCCCCCCCCCCCAACAGAGTCACAATTATACATAAGGCATCACAAAAACAACCGATTTCAATGAAACACGTAGAGACAGAAAATGCACATGAGTTAGAGAAGTATTAGCTTTTCTTTTTCATAGCAGTGCACTTAGCACTAGTTAGAATGCAGATGTGTTTTAGCACATTAGTTTCATTAATGATTTAGATAGCTGTTATTTTATTAATTGCCATTTAATTTTAGTCAAACATTTTTGTCATTTTAGTGAGCTTTTGTATCCTTGCAGGATGAAGAAACGTCAGTTTCATTGAGTTATTTCATCATCCTGCATGCTTGTTTGCTTCGATCTGTTTAAATCTTCACAATCTTTTTCTTCGACTGTTTCGTTCAGTTGCTGCAAAACTTCAAAAAACACATGCAAATAGAAAAAGCGACCGCAAAAATGTTAAACATACACACTGGGTCAGAACGTAAATCTTATCATGGTAAAGCCAGGTTCAACGTTTTTGCAGAGGGAATTTGGATTTCGTTTTAATCACTGTGTCTGTTTTCTGTCAAGTTCCAGCCATGTTTAGGAAGTGAAATGTGTCTAAATCAGTGGGGAATGAAACCTCCAGAAATTAGAGAGGAATAAAACGGTGGACATCCACAGATGCAAAGAGATAAAGTGCAGTAAACATAAACACTTAAATGTGTGTTTTTTTATGTTTTTCTTTCTGCTAGATGTGAAGGAGAGACATGACATGTTAGCAAAATATCCTGATTAACAGACGTGCTTGACACTGAAGTGTGTAACCTGTGTGTCCGGTGATGTCCGGGGGACACTGGGTCTTTGACAGAGACGTGCGGGTCACACGCTGACATTGTGACGTGACCCGGATCGCTCATGGTGGGTGTGTGAGAGAGACTCTGTCTGAGGACAGATGCGGCACGTGTGTGGTATGTGTGTGTGTGTGTGGGTGTGTGTGGTGTGGTGTGCCGCTCTGACCGTCATGCAACGTCACTCAACTTCCAACCATAAGAGAGGAAACCAATACAGATGAATCAACTGCTATAGACACATCACTCCATACTGCTACAAACATCCTGAATATGATTCTGATGAGAGCTTTTAATAATACACAATATTATGACCTGCAGCACAAAAGCAGTTCTATAAGCAGCAACAGGTATATATTTGTAGCCAATAGTACAACAATATCATTGTATGAGTCACCAATTATAACATTTCTTCTTTGACAAAAATCATTAGGATATTAAGTAAAAGATCTGTTCCATGAAGGACTATTTAAGTAGATTTTTCCTATGCGTAAATATTATCAAAACTTAATTTTTGATTAGCTAATTATTGCAGAGAGTGAGAGGACTGTGTGTGTACGGTGTATGTGTGTGTGGGTTGTGCGTGCGTGAGGTGATGTGAGTGAGTGACGTGAGTGAGTGAGTGAGGGAGTGGAGTGAGTGAGTGGATGTGTGTGTGTGTTGTGTGTGTGTGTGGTGTGTGTGTGTGTAAAAAAAAAAAAAAATCAGATGCAACCCTCTTTGCAATCATTAACATTTTCATAAGTAACTGTAATTTAATTTACCTACATTTTTTGCTCAGTAAACTGTAATAGATGTACAATTATATTTATGTTGTAATTTAAATACGTAATTTGTCACATGTAACTAGTTACTCTCCCAACACTGCCCCAAAAAAGTATCAGCAACGCAGGTTTAAAAGTAAATCAATCCTGCAATGCAGAGAGTCGAGGAGAGGATGATGAAGTGCAGCCGAACCTTGTCGAGTTCATCGTGGAGGCTCGAACAGCGACGGGCGCAGAGATTCTCCCCGAGCGGAGCTGCGGTGTGCCGGTAGGGGGGGGGGAAAGTCGATGTTGGCACCGCGTCCGATGGGTGTTGTGCCCGAAGGTGCGCAGGTTAGAAAGTGGTGGAGTGCGTGTCCGAGAAGTGACTGAGACCTCCGGTGGAAGAGTGTCTAGGCTCGCTCTCCTCCTCACCCCCATGTGATCCGTTCACACCGCGTCAGGCGCGTGCGTCAAGGACGGGTTCAAGAAAGTTCACCGCGACGGAAACCGGCCCTTGGACTCCTCGCCGGCGATGCTCGCGGAGGACCGCGATCCCGGCGGAGTTTTAGGAGCATCCGCCACCGGATCCACCTGGAAGCGACTCGAGGGACCCCGGCGACCGGAGGCGGGTTTCTGGCGGATGGAGGAGACGAGGGTGATCGACATGTGGAGGTGATGGAGAATCCTCTCCAGCGTCCTACAGAGACTCGGAGATCAGCGCCGGTTATAATCGCGCAGACGTAACGACCTCGTGACCCTCCGCGGAGTGATGAACAGACAGCGGAGCTCCAACGGCGCTTTGGCTTTTGGTGGTCGCTTGAAAAAACTCCGATTCCGGTGGAAAGAGTGTTTAGGCTCAGGGTCGAATAAAAATCAGTTGATTTGACGGTTTCTTTGATGTTGCGCTGGCGTTCACCGCGCGTCTCCAGCTGCGCGTATTGCGCGTTTATGCTTTCATAACGCACTGGTAACATTTCGTTAACACTAGTTAACTAGTTTAATGCATTAACTAAACATGAGCTGCCAGTGAGCAATAACATTTTGATAAATCTGTACAGGCTTTCTGTTAGTTCACCAGTGCATTTTACTAACGTGCAAAACATTTTTGTACAAATATAAAGTATAAAGAGTTTATTTTGCAAAAACAGATCTCCGTTCTTTTTTAATTTTATAATGTTTTTTTTTTTTTTGTTTGTTATTATTTTTTTTATTTATTATTATGTTATCATGTTTTTATTGTGTTAGTCAGCTGTATTTTTTTTAGTTATTTTTACTTAAAATGATGAAAACATGGAAACTTCATAATATTTTAAATGTAGCCTAGTAATAAATGTTGAAATTAAAAACTTTGAAAAAGACTAGTAAATGCTGTAGAATTATTCTTCAGCATTAGTTCATGTTAACTATTAATAAATGAAACACTTATTTTTGCTCTTTTGTATGTCTTTTAGTTTCTTTGAAATTGATATATGAAGCATTTTTGTTTTTTTATTAAGAGTATTATCATAAAATATTTTATTAATAAAATATATGATGTTTTTATTAATATTTTGAATCAGTTTTTCTTTTTAAATGATACATTGTCTTTTTATTTTGAGGTAGTTTTTAGTAATTTTGTTGTGTGGTTTTTACATTTAAGTTAATACAGTGTAAGTTAACCTTCATAGCTGAAATACATTTTAATATTTTATTTTATGTCACTTAATGTTTATTTTAATTCAAGTAACAATTTTCTTTAGTATAGACAATCTAAACAAGTGTGTAGTCTATTTCTTATTTTTCTTAACTTAGTTTTATGAGCTAATATTATTCAAAGGAACAATGGTTCTATTGAAAATTTTAATTTAATAAATTTTAATGCGAAAAAAAAAAGAAAAAGTGGATTAAAAAGAAAGAAGGTGACCAGTTGCCCGCAGCTAATAATTGTTAGTTTTTCCCTTAAACATTTAAACCAAAAATCTTGGATTTTGGGTAGTTAAGTCAGTAAGTAAGTAAATAAATATTTAAATCCAGTACTACAGTCAACTATATGTCAAGTATTTTCATGCTTTAAGAGCTCAGGAACCCTCATCCTTCTTCCGGTTTTCAGAGAGAAAACAATGGTTTTCTGTGCAGTGGGAGTGATTGACATTCAGTCACATTAACATATAACACAACAACACACTCTTTCACAGTCACACTCTTTACAATGCCCAATACGCTGAAACAGATCCTCCTCAAAAGAACATTGTGTCTCAGAGCAACACAGGATCAAGGAAAAGCTCTTGGTCTATCTCCATGTATGATCATCATGCTTGTTTTTTCTTCATATTAGGTTCCACACGCCGCGCTCGCTCTCCTGTTTCATCCAGACAAATAAAAGCAGCAGGGAGTTTGTGTTTTTTCTTCCTGGACGTGCTGCAGGCTGTGCAAATGTTGTTGTGTGTCATTAAATCACAACAAAATTGCACACTACGAGTCGGCGCTCAGAACTTTCCCTGAGCCAGTTTACTGATGATGCTGACAATACACCAGAATGACATGAAAACGTCTTTTATTCACTCCTAAGAAACAGATACACAGCTTTTAAAATGTCTTAATGCTGGATGGTGGTTTCATCTTTTGTCTTCCCTTCCAGATTTCACTGATGGACTGGAGTGCTGGGGATGACTTGTGGATTATTGTCGATGGTTTTAGTCAGCTGTTGTGGAACACCTCTCAGTCATGACGGCACCCATTCACTGCAGAGCATACATGCTGAGCCCAATGATTGCCCAGTGCTACACATTTCTACAAACAAACTCATCCTGATCTCAGATGATCCTGAGGATGAACACATTTTCATTTTAGGCTGAACTAATCTTTTAAATCAAACTGTTTTCTAGGAGTTCACCTGTGCTGTATTTTACTTATACCAAATTAGCTCAGTTTTCACTGAATGTTTTTGATAAGAAAAACCAATCCTGCCATTCTGAGATGTTCAGAGTGTTCACACAGAAAAAAACCTTCTCCAGCTTCAGAAGGACGTGCAGAAAGAACCGAGGAGATCTCGCATCGCAATAGCATCTCTAGACTCATTGAATTTATATATATATCTATTTATATATATAGATATTCTATATAATCTACAAAGATTTGAGAGCTACTGAAATCTGGTGCATTTTGATTGTAGGATATTCTGCTTTAACCATCAAACTAAAATGAAGACAATTTAATTCAAAACGTTAAAGTCTAAGCCATTAAACATAATTTATATCTTTACCTTTTATGGGGCAACTCCATTGACACAAGAGATGTCAGGGACGTTTCATCCAGTTACACAATGCATTTATTTGATTCAAAATATACAGTAAAATAATATGACTAGTCTAATTCTCGCATGTAGGCTGGGTTTATTTTGTTTTCCCTTCTGTGTGAATCCTCTGTTAAACGTAATTTATTTCTGTGATGTGCAACTGTCTTTTCAGCAATCATTAATCCAGTCTTCAGTGGCACATTGATCGTCAGAAATCATTCTAAGAGGATGATTTGCTGCTCAAGAAACATTCTGATTATTATCACATGGTGGAACACAGTTTGTTGCTGCACAATTTTTTGTGGAAACTATAAATAAAAAGAACAGCAATTAATTTAAAATACGAGTTTAGTCATAGATATTCAGTATGTATGAGTTCCATACTTTAGATTAATAGTAAAGTGCATATAAACTCAGTTCATCACATGAGAAGTGCATTTTTTTTTTTTTGTTTTTTATTTTTGTAGAATAAAATATTTTGTTAACTATAAAATAATGTTTGAAGATTTGGCATTCGAAATCATGTTTGAAATTATGAACTATGTGGATTATAAGGTTTTTAAGCTTATGGGAACAGGACTGCCAGTTGCGCGCTGTGTAACATGCTTCTCTCGCCAGGGTCGCGCCGCGCAGAAACGGCGGGTGAGTGCGTACAGTGCGTCTAAACGCGCGACATACAGACGCGTTACCAAAATCGAATAAACACTTTTGAACTTCAACCAAACGAGACATCAAAACAGTTATGCTGGGATAATAATTATCTGAACGGTTTATAAATCATAAAATGCGTAAATACACAGTCATATCGTGGAATGCATGTAAATAAAATACCGAACATTATTAATATATATTATCTGCAGAAGAAAAAAAAGACGATAATATTACCCTGTCTGTAGAGTTTTGGTCTCTAATTATTGTGGGTCCTGCTGAGCAGCAAACTTAATAACTAACTGGGAAACCTTTTTACTAACAGGACTGATATGAACATGTTTATGGTTAAGAGAAAAAATGTGTTATTACAAAGTATAAGAATAGTGTTGATGTGAGCTACTTTAAAGTTTGTGTTATATGTGGCGGTGATTCTTCATGATAACAATGATTTACAGCAAAACCTAATTCATTATTATTCATACAAATTAATATAATAAATAATAATTAAATATTAGAGATATAAAGTTATGAAAACTATAATAAAGTACAATTATCACTTTATTTTTGTAATGAGATGAAAAAAATGCATGGTATGTGAGAAAAGTGTGAGAGAGAGAGTTGGTGTGTGGTGTGGTGTGTGTGTGTTTGTGTGTGTGTGTGTGTGTGTGGTGTTGTGTTAGTGTGAGAGAGGAGCGAGTGTGCTGTGTCTGTATGTGTGTGTGTGTGTGTGGTGTTTTATGAAATGTGTGAGAAGTGTGTGTAGAGAGTGTTGTGGGAGAGGAGAGTGTGTGTGTGTGTGTGTGTGTGTGTATACACACACACATATATATAGATATATATATATATATATATATATTATATATCTATATATATATAATATATATATATATATATATATAGATAAAAATATATACATACACACTGGCCTCTCTCACACACAAAAAACAATGTTTTAAATCAACACTTGATGTCCATTACTCACCTTTCTCTTTGATCTGATCTGATCTGATATGAATGTGATGATCTGATGATCTGAGTATGTGACTTAGTGGCAGAGACGAGCTGGCTGCATATGTTCTGGATGCTGCGTCCAGAGGAGACGAGGAGGCGCTCTCGCTCATGCTGTCTCAGTCCAGAGAGCTGCTGGACCAGCGAGGAGAGCAGGGCTGGAGCGCTCTGATGCTGACCGCCAGAAACGGACACTACGACGCGGCCAGAGTCCTGCTGTCCAACGGGTGAGACACAGAGAGATGTTACAGATCTGACTCTATCACACCTGATCTGTCACGAATCATGACACTCTCGTCTTCTGCAGAGCTGCTTCATATCGAGTTTGTTTCATAACTCATCATTCAATCATTGTTTTCCTGCACTCAAAAAAAAGGCCTAAATGAAAGATTAATGCATTTTCAAATGCATATAAAAATACCATCTATTTACATACACAGTTGAACATAAGCGATATTTGATACCTGATTGGTCAGTCAGACAAATGGAAACGGTGTCAGATTTAGATAACAGTGGTTAATAAACTGAAAACGCGTGTTTAAATACACAATAACCAGCTTTTAATTTATTCATCCATAGAATCCTAAATATTATCTTTTTCTTTTCTCTCTCTTCTTTATCATATCTTCTTTTTTATTTCATATTCAATCTCCCTTCACTTCCCTCCTTTTCTTTCCATTTTTTTCCTTACTCCTCTTTTATTTCTCATTTTCTCATACATTTCTACTTTTTTATTCGTTTCCTGTTTTATAATTCTACCTTTTACTGTCTTAGTTTCCTTTCTCTCTTTTTCTCTAGCAATTTATCCTTACTCTTTAGTATCCTTCTATCTTAGTTTATACTAGATAATTTTTCTTCTATATTTCTAATTTTTTCTTATGTAGTATTATTTCTTCTGAATTTTTCTCTTTTCTTTCTTCTCTATTTTTCTTCATCTCTTTCTGTTAGTTGCATAATAATTCTATCCGCAAAAATTACTTCATTTCTCCTCTTACTTCTTATCAAAACAAATTTCATCTTCTTTCTTTTTTATATTTGTTTATTATTTTTTTTCCACTCTAGATATTTCATTATCTTCTCTACCTGTCACTATATCACACTTAATTTTTTTCCATCATATTCATGATACACTCCAATTATATACAACTTAATATTTTCTCTCAATATTTATATCTCTTTCTTTCTTTACATCTTCATTTTTGTCGTTCTAGTTATTTTTCAGACAAATTTTTAGCTTCTAACCTTCTCTTCACCTCATGGAGCTTTTTTTGTTTTATCTTCAGATCTATTCTTTTATTTTTTTATTTTCCTTTCCTTTTGCCCCTATCTTTGTTTCTTTCTTTCTTCTCTCTTCTATAATTCTCTCTTTTTTTCCTTCATATCTTCTAGCTTGTATTTTTCCTAGTCTTTCTTTCTGATGTGATTTTTTGTCTTCTTCCATTATTCGGGTCTTTTTTCCTTTTTTTATTTTCATATATTATTTTTTTTTTTATTCATCGCCCTTTTTCTTTCTTCTCTCTATCACCATAGTCTTTCTTTTCTGCCATTCTTCGTACTTCTTTTTCTTTTCCATCATTTCTTTTCATTTGGTACTTCTCATCTCTTTCCTTTACTTTCGCAAGTTAGTACTTATTTTCTGGCTGCCTTTTCTTTTTTTCTCTCATTTCTCTTTTTCTCCCTTCTTCTTCTGATCTTTGTCTTTTTCTCATGTTTCTTCATCTCTTCCTGAGGAGCAGATTTCTTCCTCTGCAAGTTACGATTGCGCGTCTTATTCTCCTCTTTTCTCACTTTCTGAATACTTTTTTGTTCTTTTCTCTTTCTTCTCTCTTTTATAATCTATATCTTCCTTTTTTTCCTTACTATAATTCTTTCTTTTTTTTTTTTCTATACTTCTTTTCTTTCCCTCTTATTCTATTTTCTCTTCTTCTCCAGTTCTTTTTTTCTTTCCTTTTTTTTGTAAAATAAAATATTTTTTAACTATAAATAATGTTTGAAAGATTTTGCATTAGAAATCATGTTTGAACTATGAACTATGTGGATTATAAGGTTTTTTAAGATTATGGGAACAGACTGCCATCTGCGCGCTGTTGTAACCTCGCTTCTCTCCGCCAGGTGTCGCGCTCGCGCAGAAACGCGCGTGTGAGTGCGTCAGTGCGTCATAAACGCGCGACATACAGACGCGTTACAAAACATCGAAATAACACTTTGAACTTCAACCCAACCGAAGACCTCCAAACAGTTCTGCTGGTGAGTAATTATATTTATCTGCCCGGTTTAATAAATCATAAAATGCGTAAATACTACAGTCATATTGTAGGAATGCATGTAATAAAATACAGAACATTATTAATATATATTATCTGTCAGAAGAAAAAAAGACTATTAATATTACACTAGTCTGTAGAGTTTTGTCTCTAATTATTGTGTATGCGTAAATCATTACTGTACTATTCTTCTCTCCTTTTTTCTCTCTTTTTTTTTCTATCCCCATAATTGCCCCCCCTTCTTTATAAAAAAATACATAATAACTCGTATGTTCACTGTTCGGTCTTCTTTATTCCCCTATTCTTTAATGAGTTCTTTTCTCCTCCTCCCCCCCTATTCCTTCATCCTACTACTCTTTATCTGCCTTCATTTTCCCCCCCCTCCTCCACTATCCCCTATCCCCCCTACTCCTTACCCCCCCTTCTTCCCCCCCTTTTTTTTTTTTCCCTCCCCCCCCTTTTCCCCCCCCCTTCCCCCTTCCCCTCTTTCTTTTTCCCTCCCCTTTTTTTCCCCCCCCCCCTTTTGTCTCTCTCTTGATCTCTCTCTTTCCCCCTCCTCATTCTTCTTTCCTTATTCAGATTTTTTCCTAGTCTTAATACTGAACGCGTTCTAATACAACAATAACCTTTTTCTCATCTTTCTTCTCTTCTTCTAATTTCATTCTTTTTCTTTTCTCTTATCTTCTTTTCTCTTCATCTCTCTTCTTCCCTCCTCTCCTCTCTCTCACACACACACACACCACACACATATGCATTATTATTAGTATGAAAAATTTAATTATAAATCTTAAATTAAATGTACATTATGGAAAAATTATGAACATATAATACAAGACTACATTATTTACTTTTTATTAGTATGAAAAATAACAATATAACAAAATAAATTTTAGTAGATTTTTAGATATATTATTTTGGTATATATATTATATATAAATAGATATATATATTATATATAGATAAAAAAGGTATTTATTTGATTCTGAAAATTCATTTTTATAAATTATTTTTAAAATAGAAAACTTCCTTTAAATGTATATAATAATAATATTTCACAAGTTACTGTTTTTTTCTGTATTTTCTGACAAACAAAAAATAGGGTGATTCGGATATTAAGTAAAGATGCATGTTCTAACATGAAAGATATTGTAGTAAATTTCCTAACGGTAAATATTCAAAACTTAATTTTTGATTAGTAATTGCCTTGCTAGAACTTCATTCCCAACTTTAAAGATGATTTTCTCATAGTTTAGATTTTTTTGCACCCTCAATTCCAGATTTTCAATAGTTGTACTCAGCAAAATTTGTCCTCCTAACAAACCCCACATCAAATGGAGGGATTATTTATTCAGCTTTCAGGATGATGCAGAAGCGCAATTTTAAAAAATGGACCCTTATGACTGGTTTTGTGCTCCAGGGTCCACATATATATTAATGTGATTTAGATTATGAATGAAACCAGCATGTTTATTTCTCGTCCTGCAGTCAGATTGATACCGAGCGTCACTAACCGTCGGGTCCAGAACGGCTCGAGACGTGGCTTCTGTTTGGGGGTCACAGACACATCGCCCGTCTCCTTGACCAGCTCCTCCGGGTCCCACCGCTCCGTCAGCTTCTCGCCCAGCACAGACACGAAGACCGGCAGTCACTTTAACAGAGAGTATCACTGACCGAAATGAGCGACAGACCGCAGTGACGGGGCGAGTGGCTGGCGTCCAGAAGAGCTTCCTCCAGTAGACTGTGTTCCTGCCTCTTTCCACGCTCTCAGTCCTCTGGGCGCTCCGCGGAAGCGGAGCGGGAGGAGCAGATACAGCTGTGTCAAGAGCTCCGTCCGCCGCGGTGCAGGAGCTGCTGACTCAGCAGCCCTGACCCTGAGGTCTTCTTAGGAGTGGACAAGCAGCAGCAGCAGCAGGATGATGATGATGATGGGATGGTGGCGTGGTTCGCTCTCAGCACTGAAGACGATCCCACTCAACTCCTCAAGGATAAAGATCCCAGCAGCTTCTTCCTTCAGGAAGCCATGCCAGGACTCCTGAGGCTGAGCGACGATGATGCTGGTGGGGTTTTCTCTTAAACACGCACTAACCAGTTCACAACAACTCTCACATCCCAGTATATAGAACAGCAGCACCCTTCTACATTTAGCACCACGCTTGTATCTAAAGCCCCTTACAAATGAAGGAAGCCATCAAAAGATATGTCAAGCAAGCTAAACAAGTCTCAGCTTAATGCAGCACAATTAGCCAAGGTTTATTTAAACATTATAAAGTAGAAATAAAGAAAACATAGAATAAGAAAAAACGGAAAAAAAATAGAAGATAGTGTTAGTTTGTGGTTTTTTTAAGAAAACAAGGCCGGGGGGGTGGGGGGTAGTAACGAATAGATGTTGCGCAAGTTTTTATTTAAAGAAAATAGAATTAGAATAGAGCGTGCTGACGTTAGTGTCAAATAAGGCATGGAGGGAGAAAATGTTTTTTTAAGGAAGCCGATTCTTATCTTAGATGGATAAGGATCCATTTTAGTACTGTTATTCATTGATATTAGTGTTGTTTTGTCTTTTGTTATTAAATTTAGGTATTGTTATATTTGAATTTTTGTTACTGTAAGCTTTAGTGTGTTATATTTAGTTTATTACAAGTTTTATTAATTTTTGATGTTTTTTTTTTTCCCCCAGATTTTTTTTTTTAAACTAAAGCGAAACTACTGTCAAGACCATGTGTGGCCCTGAACTGTGTGAATGGTGAGCGGCGGGTGGTAGCGTGTAATAAATATATAATATAATATATATAGATATGTGATACTAAGAATAGCTCAGTGTTAAACTGTAATGAATTCTGTTTGAATACTGTCACTGTTAATTGTAAGAACACAATTAGATAAAACCACTTTTGCTCAACTAAATTTTTTACCAAGAAATGCTGTCGTTTAGCTCAGTCCCGTGGTGTAAAAAGATCACATTAGCAATTACGAAAAAACACATGATCAGCTCAAAGTGTCTGAAATAATTTTTTGGGTCCCAGATTTTTACTGGTAGTCCCCTGTATGAAGAGTCCTTTGGTATAATCATGTCAAAGTTTTACAAAGTTTAACTTCACTGTGCAAGAGAATCATTCTTCTCTTGCTTTGTGTCTTGTTTTTCTAGAATAAATATCTAACATTTCTGAATCAAGATGCATTGATGGTACAGTACAATGATTTAAGATATTGAGTCTTGTTTTCTAAAAAAAAAAAAGTATAAACATTTTGTTTAGTTTTTTTCCTTAAAGCAAAAATAATCTTCATTTAAAGGCTAAACAAGATTATTTTCTTGCCCCATTGGCGCAGAATAATTTTTTTGGCATGTTTTAAGCAACAACTAACAACATGTATATTCTTTTTTTTTTTTGTGCAGTCACTTCAATCTTGCAATCCCAATGTTTAGATATTTATAAACTACTACTAATAGGCAAGTGTAATTTTGCTGTCCTCACTTACATCATGAACTATAGTGTCCTGCACCTACTACTAAAAAGATATCAAAAATGATATCTGGTGACTGAATACTTTTTTGGTTTGAGTATATCTCCTTATGAATCCCGTCAGTTGTGGTGGCTCAGGCCCGATCAGTCCTTGGCATGGCACAGCCTTACCGCTTCTGCCCGACCTGCGCGGCGACAGCCAAAGTAGAGGAGGGCCGGCTACAAGAGGAAACATGTTTTGAGAGCAAGCTGGGGGGGTGGCAGGAGGGTCTCCCGGGCGTCCATAACAACCTGTTACCACCGGAGTTGGCAAGTACGGCCTTCCGTTTCAGCTGTGCGGGAGCTCAGGAGAGGGTATTTCACAGTCCTGTACACTGTCCTCATATCCCGTGGTCCAATCAATGCTGGTGGCTGCCCCCCCGAACGTGAGCCGTTGCATGCTGGGACGCAAGAAAGATCCTTCCCTCCGGGAATGTTTCTCATGCCTCGCCGTGGCTTCGTGGGAGCAGGTTTATCTGATAATGAGCCGCGGTGTCTTGAGTAGGGATGCAACGATCCTCAAAATCTTAGATTTTTGTCCCATTATTTTTTTATAATCTAATCGTAATTTAATATATTAAGTCAACTTGAACTTTGCCCATGAAATAAGGCAGAGTTAAAATAGATCACAGATTTAATTTATGTTTGATTTATTATGTCACAGCATAAACCGTTTTGAAAAGTCTTCGATAATGATCCCGTTTTTTAAACATATGATAAGTGTGGGAAAGCTTCAGAATGCTTCACTTCAAACCAATTCGTTTTTAGGAAGCCAACAGAATCCAGAATATAATAATAATACCACAACGATGACAGTAATAGCCATATATATCATTAAACACAATGCACTGTAAAATAAAATGAACATTTATCCGGTATATATAGGCAATACTTCTGTCCGTATTTTTACTCCTTGAAAAAGATTGGCACCAATTGTATTTGTTAGGTTTCTTTCTTATAATTATTCTTCCGTTTATTTTCTTCTTCCGCGGATTGAGTCTAATTGGCAGCCCACAGAACCGCTTGCGGTAAAGTTGTGAAATTTGCCACACTGATAGAGGACAGTGTCAACATTAACCACAGCAAATTTGGGGGTCCTCTAACTCAAACTCTCTAGCTGCCACCACGCTGTCCAAATTTCACTCATGTTTGTTAATTTTTGAATTTTTTTTTCCTTTGATTCCCGGACTATAGATGACTCGATTCGATTAGAAATTTCTTCTAAAACAAAAAAAAAAATTGTTTTTCTAACTCCTTTCTGGCCGTTGGTCCCATTTTCCACCAAATTTGGCGCCGGATCATCTTCAGACCATGCTGACAAAATTTTTTTGGATTTTGTGTTGATATACGCAACTTGTTTTTTAGTTTTAACGCATAAACAAATTTGCAGGAAAGATGCCAACTGCATCTGAGCTGTATCTCTGGCAAAGCTTTGACATATTGACACCAAACTTGTGTGTGTGCCATTGTCACCATCACACAGAAACACACCACATATATTTTATTAACAGCGCCACTTCATTGGTTCAAATGTGATAAGCCAATATAATCAATATCACGAGTGGTTGTACATCCATGTTTTTTTTAGTCCATTTTTGACTAAGTCATCTGAAAAAATGGTTTTAATTACTCACTGCTGCAGTTGGTTTTAATGCTGCATACCATGCTTAGCTCCTCAATTTGTGCCTGTTGTGCTTGGCCCCTTTAAATTGCTGCTTGCAGCTATATTCTGAAGGTTTGAACTGTTTTAAAAACCTCTTGCTATTCATCGATTCATTCTTGCTTTTTTACGCTTTTATTTTAACAGAAAACTCTTCACTACAAATCTAGTGAAATGGCGGAAAATCATCTGCTGTGAAAAATACGCAGAACTGACTGGCCGGTGCGTTGTCAAATGCGCGCTAACTAACAGCAGATTCAATAAACAAGACCTTAATCCAAGGACCTATCGTTTCATATCATCATGTGACTTTGATAATATTACGATATTGATGAAATGGCTAATCCCCCTGTCTGCGGTGAGTTGAGTGAGGTGAGCGTGTGATGCTCAGGGGATACGCTGGAGGCGGCGGTGAGGAGGTATGTGCAGGAGGAGAAGCGGTGTTCAGGTGGGGCCCGTGGCAGGACCTGTCCTCTCAGGCGTGCGCCTATTGCCCTCCTGCCTGATGATTGGCTGCCACTGCGTCGCCGTGACGGCGGACATCAAAGTAGACCAGAACGAGATCGAAGAGGCACGCTGGTTCACCCGGCAACAGGTGAGATATTAACCCTTGTGTGTCCATTTAAAATAAGTCAATTTCCACAAAAAGTGAATTTTTATTTTAGATATACTGTGCTGGACAAAATTGGTGGTTTTTTCTTACCCTTAGTCCATACCAGAATTAAGGATTGGTTTGTTTCTTCATCAGGTTTGTATGAAATGCAGCACGCATCCGTGTCTCAGCAATGGATGCTCTGGCAGTGAATGGGTGCCGTCAGAAATGAGGAGTGCCAAACAGGTGATAAAAAACATCACAACTAATTCACAAGTACTCCATCATCACTCCTAGTCCATCATGTAACACTCTTGGAGAACAGACAAACGATGACACACCTCCAGCATTAAAGATGTTGTAAAATCGAAAAGACATAGAGTCCATATATCCATAATAAACACTTCACTCCAGTGAAAAAGTGTTCTGGTGTGAATCAGGAGAGAAATCTGGCAAAGATCAAAGCAGCGTTTAAAACAGCTCTAAACCAAAATTTGTCTGGATTTTGATGTGAGAAGACAAACAGGAGATGCACTTTGGTTCACTGGAGGAAGTGTTATTATGGATTATAGATCTATGTATTTGAGTGGTTACAAACGTCTTAATGCTGGATGTGTTTCATCTTGTGTTCTTCTCCAGAATGTTTCACTGCATGGACTGGAGTGCTTTGGATTGACTTGTGAATTATTGTGATGTTTTTTCTCCGCTTTTGGGAACTCTCATTCTGACGGCACCCAAGTCATGTCAGCAGCATCGCATTGCTGAAACACATGATGCAGTGCTAACATTTCTACAAAACCTTGATGAAGACAACAAACGTCATCCTGATTCTCAGATGGAAATGGAGGGAATGACACACATTCACAGCACAATTTTTAGGCTGAACTATTCCCTGAACAGAGTGGTTACCGTGTTTCTCTGCTTCTCAGGTGATTGGAATGCTCTTGTGAAAGGACAAGCGGGCCGTAGTCTCATCATGCCGCCCAGACAAGCCATCGCCGTCACTATCTGCTCAAACCATGGATCGGCTGTTAACGCAAACCTCTGAACCGGGGGTAAAATCCTTCTTTTCATGGTCCCAAATGCAGAAGAGTGTTAATCAAGATGATTTAAAACAGCATCCCCCCTTCTGTGTGGAAAGCTTTTTCAATTATAGAAGATTAATGCAGTAATAAGAACTCCAATTAATTACTTTGCACTCTCTGATTAATAACAGATTTAATATTTCCTGATTGTATCGCTGAAACAAATATTTTCTGAATCTGCTTGAACTGCTTGGAAATTATATGCATTGTGAAAAGGCTTATGTTTAACAAATAAAGTTGAATTGAATGTGTTGTTTTCTCTAGTTGACACGATCTTTAAACAGTTAAAGTCGGTGTAATACATCTGTATTCCTGTGTATTTCTGATGCTTCTTACATGATTTGGACCTTGCAAACGGTCTCAAAATTCTTGTTTCTTTGACTTTAAAAATTCTGCGTTCATTGTAATTTACTAAAGGATCAAGGATGTTGGATTTTTGTAAACAATATTTTACACAGTTACTACCCAATAAAAGAGCATGATCTTGAACACTAGGAAAAAAATGAAATATTCAATATTTAAAAATGCAGCATGGAGTTATAAGATTTAGTTTTTGAGGTTAAGAAATCCACACTTTCACAAAAATAGTGCTTCCTCAGATATCCAGGTTTCCCACGAATGTTAGTAATCATGGGTTCTTCATCGTCAAATTACCTGTCATGAATCACACACAGACACTGCAGCAAATGCAAACTGAACATGAGTTTGAAAGTCCTCTGAGATTGAGATTGAGATTCTCTCAGAGAAGAGAAAACCACAGGGTCGAGTCCTTCTGAGACCAGTGCAGGTTTCAGTCCTGAGCTTCTCTCTCTCCAGGAATCTGTCCCGGATCCTGAAACATAACCTGAGCTATCGGGTAATAAGGGTAAATCCTACATACTCCGGGCAGACTGGAGGGAGTCCGAGGCGCGGTTTCGCTCATCAATCTGAAACAGGGTTTCCTTTACGACAGGTCGCCAAGGCAGGAGTCTTCAGCGGAAACCTCATCTTCCTGAACAGGAAACCACAAACACCGCTCTTCTCCTGCGGTCCATCAGGAATAAACCGTCCAGCGTTCAGCCCGCAGATCTTTACCACTGTCCTGTTTTAATTGAGAAAGAAAGAGTCAGTCAGCCCGTGGTTAAAATGAAATAAAATTAAGTACTTTACCTTATAACACGTTCTGATCCATCCATTAGACGTGGAAAGAATGCATAAACATTAAAAATAAGTGCTCATATTTTTAGTAAAGCAAACAAACTTTTGCCAAAATGGCTTTAAGACCTTAAAATAACGCTCCTTTTTTCCAATTTTATTTTTTAAGCGATACATTTTTTTTCTGTGCCCACCCGGGTGTGTATAGGACCAATTTTTAATGGCCAAAATTTTTTTTATAACACAGATTAGTTCTGGTCCTTGCATTCTGATTGGTTTGAGCCAGAAGCTGTTGTAACTTACGCTACAAAAGTAAACAAACACCTTTGTTGCACAGATTGTCTGTTGCAACGGCAACCACATTTGTTGTAACCATCACCTGTTTCTGAGGGAAACTCACCATTAGTTTTGGCAGGAAGGAATACTGTGTTTTAGTTATATCATTACAGCTTCTAGTTTGCTCAGTTTTATTTTATGAAACCTTACTACGGGTAGGGAATAAACTGTTTAATAAAAAGCAAATAAGCCCCGTGAAGCGTGTGGTTTACAGTTGAATTTATAACAGCTAAAGGGGTTTTTTAGATTAGATTAGATTAGATTCAAACTTTATTGTCATTGCACATGTAAGGTAGCAAGGCAACGAAATGCAGTTAACATCTAACCAAGAGTGCAATAAGCAGAAGTACAGGATATAACACAGTGTACAATATGTTACAAATGTTACAATAAATATACAATTATAATGCAGTATCTGTGGACATACTTTACAGATTTTTAAATGGGGGGGGGGCACCTTCCCGGAGGGCAGGAGGTTAAACAGTCCATGGTCAGGGGTGAGAGGAGTCCCCGTAAGGAATGCTGTGAGCTCAACGTAGACAGCGTTTTCCAGCTGGATAGTCCTTCAGCCAGCAGGAAAGTGGTGTTCCTGGTGATGCTTTGGGCAGTTTTCACCACCCTCTGCATGCCTCTGCGATCGCCAGCCATCTGTGAGCAGTTCCCATACCAGACTGTGATGTAACTGGTCAAGGGGGATGCTCTCGATCGCACACCGTTAAAAGTTCCACCAGCGATGGCTGAAGACACGTTGGTTCTTCCTTCTCAGTGTACTGAGGAAGAAGAGGCGCTGGTGAGCTCTTGTGACTCAGGCTGGAGGTGGTTGTGGTCCAGGACCAGTTCCTCAGAGATGGTGGTTCCCAGGAACTTGAAGCTGGAGGACACGGTCAACAACAACCTCACGTTAATGTGGATGGGGGTCATGTGTGCTTCCTTTTCTTCTTCCTGAAGTCCCACAATGATCTCCGTTGTCTTGCTGGGGGTTAAGGGAGCAGATCGTTGTCAGTGCACCCATGTGGCCAGGTGCTGTACCTCCGTTCCTGTTAGGCAGTTCTCATCATTGTCTCTGATGAGGCCAATCACCGTGGTGGTCGTCTGCAAACTTAATATGGGAGTTGGATCACATGCACAGGCTTGCAGTCGTTGGGTGTGGAGGGAGTAAAGGAATGGGCTCAGCACACAGTCCCTGTGGGTACGCCGGTGTTAAGTGTGATGGTGGAGGAGCAGTGTTGGCCTGACCTAACATGCCGAGGTACTGTTGGTCAGAAGTCCATGATCCAGTTGCAGAGGGAGGTGTATAATGTCCATGGTTCTCCACGTTTTGTGGTCAGCTTGCCGTGCTGTTGCTATCTTGCGTGGGTTGATCTGGCTCAATGCAGTGTGGACATCTGTGGAGGTGAGTTTGAGAGGTTGGTGATCTGCTGAGTGTGTGATCTTGGTGGCCGTCTCCTTGCTGTTGAAGCGAGCATAAAAGTCATTTAGCTTGTTAAGGAGACGTCTGTGATCGTTGGAGTGGAGTTGCTTGGCTTGTAGTCTCTGATGACCTGCCACATGCTTCGGGGGTCAGAGTTTGAGAAGTGTTCCTCTTCCTTCAGCTTGTAGCAGTACTTGGCCTCTGCTCACCAAGGCTGCATTCATTTGATCAAATATACAGTAAAAACAGAAATATTGTACAATAATTTAACTATTTCAACAAACTGTTTAAATATAGAATGTGTTGTAAAACTGTTATTTATTTCAGATGAATGATTCAGATTGTACTGCTTCATATTTTGTGGATATACACTATCATTCACAAGTTTGGATATAAAACTTTTAAAAACAAAAAATAAGGAAAGAAATCAAACATGCTGCTTGTATTAACTGCAGCTAGGGGCCCTCTGAGCCGACAGGCGGCGCTGTGACGTCACGCCGCGACAGCTGACGAGCGGAAGAAGACGCCCGCCGCCGGAAGTGTCGTGTTCACAGAAACACTCATCAGCATTTAGCCTGCAAGCGTTCAGAATCAACTTGGTGCGCGTTTTAAACGCGAAATTAACCCAGAACCCAGGAAAATCTGAAGATATGGCGCATTTAAACGACAAAACCCGCGGATCAAGAGCGGTCAGTTTTTGACGGACAATTCAATACTTTATATATATGTGCGTTACAGTTACACAAATCCAGCTTAAAAACCGGAGCGGAGTAGTACACGTACATACTGTGTGTTATTACTCAGTGCTATGGTGTTGTGTGTGTGTGTGTATATATATATATATATATATATACATATACATATACATATATATATAGACATATACATATACATATATATACTATACATATACATAGTACATATATATATATACTATACATATATATATACATATACATAACATAATATATATATACATATACATACATATATATATATACATATACATACATATATATATATACATACATATATATACACATATATATACATACATATATATATACATATATACATACATACATATATATATACATATATACATACATACATATATATATACATATATACATACATATATACATACATATACATATACATATATACATACATAATATACACATATATACATACAATATATAATAGATTATATATAGATATATATATATATATATCTATATAGATATATATACATACATAGTTTTTACATTTTAAGTATTTTATTTTATGTATTAAAATGAAATCTGTACTTTTATTTATACATTTGAAAAATGTAATAATTATATAATTTTAAGAATGTATATTTATTTAATATGCATTGATTTATATATATATAGATATATATATATATATATAGAATATAGAGATATGATATTATTTTTAAAATATGTATTTTTAAGTTTTATAGAATGTATTTTTTATTTACATACACGCCACAGACATAACACAACTTTTTAATTAGGTATTTTAAATATGCCATTTAATTTTAAATGTATATGTATATTATAATATTACATTTACATATTTTTTATCAATAATTTGAAAGGGTGTATAATTACATTTGTAAGAATTTATATTAAATGCATTAAGTATTTAATTTTTTAAATATATTATTTTTAAATTATAAATATTTTCTTAATTTTAGTTATTTTAAAATGTGTATTTAAAATGTATATGTAGCATTTATATTTATGAAATTTACATATTTTATAAAATATAATTTAGGTGATTTATAATTAATATTTTTTTAAGGAATTTATATTAAATATGCATTGATATATATATAATATATATATACTATATATATAAGTTTTTTTTTTTTTTTTTTTTTTAATTATAAATCATTAAAAATTTTTATATTCACACACAACACAATTTATATTTTATAGAATTTTTTTTCTCCCTCCAGGTTTATGTGCATCTTATCCAGCATACATAACAGTAAAAAGACAATAGCATAAGGCAGAAGATAGCTGCGGAGAAGGTGTGTGTTTCTGCTGGTGGTGTTCAATAATCAGAGTGTGTTGTGTGTGTTTAATCTGTGTGTGTGCGTGCGTGTGTGTGTGTGTGTGTGTGTGCAGGCGGTGGAGAACCCGTCGTGTGCTGAGATCCGGGACGTTCTGACCGCCGCTGGACTCAATGTTCTGGTGGAGGTCTGACCGTGGGTTCATACGTGCGCTGATTCTGGTGTTCAGTGTGGATGTGAAATCATGACATCACTTCCTTCTTCCAGAACAAGATGTATCCGCGCGAATGGAACAGAGACGTTCAGTTTAGAGGAAGAGTGCGGATTCAGCTCAGACTCGAGGACGGAAGTCTGTGCCACGAGAAGTTTGCGTCTAGTGAGTGATGCGTTCATGCATTAAATGATTAGTTTTGATTTTGGGTTGGGGTTTATGGGTATGGTTAATAGATTTATGTTTTTTTTCCTAAAAAAAAAAAATATTCTGGGTTTGCTCTGCTTGTTTTTAGGGCTGCGTGATTTGGCCAAAATTTTCTGGTTATACAAATATAATTATATTTAATTTAATAATAAAATGATGATAATTAAAATATTATTTTATTACCATGTTATTACTACTCTAACCCTAAATAAATATATACAAGTTATTAAATAATAATAAAAAAGTATTACTGTTGTAATATTTCGCTGTAAAAAAAAAATTATATATATATATATATATATAAATAAAGGCCGAAACTTTGTGGTTATACAAATTATAAAATATGAAATTGTAATAATACATTATAATAATAATTTAAAATATTATTTATTAACATATTTATTATTACCTTAATCCAAAATAAAAATAGGAAAATTGCTAAATAAGAAAACTAATTAAATATTAGTATTGTATTATTTTACTAACAAGTTAAAAAAAAAAATAATAATAAAAAAATATATATATATATTTATATAACATTTATGAAACATTCTGGGTTTGCTCAGCTTGTTTTTTAGGGCTGCATGATTTGGCCAAAATTTTGTTTTTATATAAAATATAAATTATATTTAATAATAATAAATGAGGATAATATTATTTTAGATATTCTATTATTACCCTATTATTTATTACTACTCTAACCCTAAATAAAAATATATATAAATTATTAAATTTTAATTAAATTATTAAATGTCAAACAATTAAATCGCATCCAAAGAAAAGTTTTCTTTACAATACACGTACAAATATCATGTGGTGTACTGTATATTTTATTATGTGTTTATATAAATACACACACATGCATGTATAATTTAAGAAAAATATATCATCAATAAAGGGAACGACGATCAGTTTTCTCATCTGCCTTTAGGGAAAGATGTGATGTTTTTTACGTGGACGGTAGATGTCCCGAAACTGAAGAGCAGAACGCAGAAGAGCGGCGGCGCCGAGGCCGGAGCGCAGCAGGGAGAAGGAGGGAAGGAAACGAAAGCAAAGAAGAAGAAGAAGTGACGACGACTGAAGATGATTTGTTTGTAAAGAAGCGGCTCTGTTTGGTTCCTCTTTGACTGATTTTGTAGTTTTGGCACCCGATGGACTTTCATTTGAGCGCCAGATTATCATTTAGTGTGTAATATTCGATGAGCTCCGACACGTTCAGCAGCGAGACAGAGGTGTTTCTGTTAGTTATGAATGATGGATTGTGTTTAAACGAGCGCTGACAGAGCTTGAAATACACGGGCGGCTTGTATGCTTCTAGGTGTGTTTGTGAGGATCAGTGTTTTGACACGGCTGTGAAGCGCCACGCTCGTGTCCTTCATCACACCTGTTCACCATCTCTCCATCGCTTCTGGAATGTGTGAAATAAAGAGAGGAGCAGTCAGTGACTGTGTGTTGATTGAGCTGCACTCATCTGTGTGTCACAGTTAGATGGGTTGTTAGTTCAGGGCTGGATTTCCCCCGCGGATGTTTGTCGCCAAAATTCTTCAGATGTTTGGTCCGGATGAGCTCCAGTCTGCTGATCCACTCGTCACGCAGCCTGAAATCACCAGAGTTAAAGCCTTTTACAGCAGAACGCATTACTGTAGAGTTCATGCTCTCTGCTAAAACCACACACATTGTTTCACATGTAGCGCTTCATATGATTATAGTCAAATAAAAGTTTGTTTACATTCTGTGTGTGTGTGTACGGTGTGTATATACCACACAAACACACACACACACGTATAGATTAATGAAAAAAAAAAAATTGTTAGATTTGTCAAATATTTATATATAGTATAAAATATATACAAAAGTGTTTACATACAAATATTTTACAATCTATATTTATGCATTTATATATATATATATATGTATGTATGTATGTACACACACACACACAGTATGTAAACAAAATATTTTTTTTATTATTAATCATGATTAAATATTTTACAGCCCTAGTTTCCAAGTGGTATGAACTATTGTTTCAAAGGGTTTTTGTTAGTGTTCAAAGAGTTTTTAATTTAAAATGCCAGACTGCATTATTAATCAAAATACAGTAAAGGCAAAATTACTTAATATTATTAGAAGGGTAAAACAGCTGTTTTCTAGTGTGAATCTCTGTTAAAACTGTAATTTATTTCTGTGATGTGCAGCTGTATTTCTCAGCATCATTACTCCACGTCTTCATGTCCCCCCCCCCCCCCCCCCCCCCAAAAAACCCCCCCCCCACCCCCCCTCTCCCCCAAAAAAAAAAAAAACAAAAAAAAACCCCCCCCCCCCTTCAGTGTCACAATGATCTTCAGAAATCATACTAAATAATGATGATTTGCTGCTCAAGAAAACATTTCTGATTATTAAATCAATGTTGAAAACAGTTGTGCTGCCATATTTTTGTGGAAACGTGTGAACATTTTTATTTTTGAGGATTCACAGATGACACGAAAGTTCATAACAGAACAGGAGTGTAGTTATGTTTTTACAATATAAAGTGTAGTGTATATCTAATGGTTGATGTTGGAATGTGAGATCAAAAAGTAGCATTTATAATTCTCTGAAATGCCTTGTAACACAAGTAGTAATTACCTGGTAACGTGAGAAATATTTTTTTTTTTTTTGTAGACCTGTTGCAGTCTCAACCATGGATTATTGAATTTGAGGGCCGTTACTCTGATAATCTTCTGTCCTCGGCAGGACGCAGATATTAAATATCAGCTCAGAGAACTGCACAAGTGCATAATAATAATAATACTCATTAATAATATAATCATCAATCATCAGCTGAAAGCAAACAGAAAACACTTGTTTTTGGTATATTACCAAATAATCTAAACATTCATGCATCTAGATACATTTACCTGAAATGAGTATAGATATAAAGTATCGTTTTCCTGATTCTGAAAAATGTATCAATTTTTTTATTTTATTTTTTCCTTCAAACAAGAATCTTTGATTCAAGAATGTTTAAAAGATGTTATACTCGAAAATGACAAAAACACTAAGAAAGTCATTTTTTTTGCAGTTGTAATTGTTTTACTATCAATCGAAAACAGAAAGTAAAATTATATTGTGAGGTAATTGAGTACTTACTTGGTGAGATCGCTCCTCTTCATCCTCTCTTCTTCAGTTTCGGTTCATTGTGACGTGTGACTGTTGATCCTTTTGCTCCCAGAAGGACTTGCTGAAGAGTTTGTCATGAATGAGAGCAGAACTCATCTCCTGTGAAAGAGCACAAACGAAATCAAACACCGGATCAGCACTTGATCTGAACGCATCTGTTCTCTATTTCAATTACAGGATAAAGTTGTAAAGGATCAGCACAGAGGAAGATTGATCGTCATCGTCCAGACGGCGAGTGCGGTGTCTGACTGTCTTTCTTCCAGTGTGATCACCTCTAATGATGTTCCCTGAGCCCTCCTCGGGTTATTTCAGAAGTGACTCTTGTCTCGTTGGGATGGGTCTCTCGTCTCTCTCACACCACACACAACACACACAGCTACTGGAAGCTTCAGAAAATTATAACAATGCGGTTCTTCCTCAGTATTTTCCATATGCAAACATCTAAAGAGGTTTGCTTAAAACAAGAAAAATAGCTACTAATGTGCTCAGAATAATAATCGTTTTTGCCTTGAATTAAGTTTGTTTCTGAGCCCACAGTTTAGGCAAAACAACTTTATTTTGGTAACTTTTTTCAGAAAGCAAAGACATGATCTTCCTAAGTGACACAATTTAAGGTACATAAAAACATTTTGGAAACATTGTTTTGACATGTTATAAAACATGGGGGGGGGGGGGGGAATGTGGATTAGAATGTTATCTAAATGTTCAAAAGCATTTCTTACAATGGTTATACTAATTTGTTTTTCCACACCAAAATATAACTTTTAACTTTTTTTTTTTTAATAAGTTTGGTCATCCAATCTTTTTTTTATGTTTTTAACACATTCTGTTAGCTTAGATAATGTTTCATCTAGTCTTTTTGGGGGGGAGAATATAATAGTTGAGTATCATCAGCATAACAGTGGAAACTAATCCCCGTATTTTCTAATACATTATTACCAAGGGGCAACCTGTATATTGAAAATAGCAGGAGGACCTAGGACAGATCCTTGTGGGGCACTCCATATTTTAGCTGGTGATAAATGAGATGACTTCCCCATTTAAGAATAAACAAAGTGGTAGCGAATCGGGAAAAAACAGGTAGGATCTAAACCATCTTAAGCCTGCCCTTGGATACCTGTATAGTTTGGTAATCTATCTATGAGTTTGTCCGTGATCTATAGGTGTCGAACGCAGCACTAAGATCAAGTAAAACTACAATGAGATGCAGCCTTTGGTCTCGAAGCAAGAAGCAAGTCATTTGTCAATTTTAATACAAGTGCAGTTTCTGTTGCTATGATGGGGCCTGAAAACCCGACTGAAATTCTTCATAGAGATCATTTTTTTGCAGGATGCGGAGCTCCAATTGAGCAGACAAACAACTTTTCTAAAAATTTTAGAACCCCATAAAGGGACAGATTGAATTTGCCACGTTTCACTAGGATCTAGTTTGTTGGTTCTTAATAAGAGGCTTAATAAACCGCCAGCTTGATGATGTTTTGGGACGTGCCTAGATAGACCCGACAGACCGAGTTACACTCATACATGAGAAGCGGGTCCTTCTGCTAGCAGGTAACAACATCCTTTTCAGTAATTTTAGTGGGTACGAGGGATCCTAATAAACATTTGTTGGTTTTAGATGCAGTGATAAGTTTATTTAGATCTTCCTGTCCTATAGTTGTAAAGCACTGTAGTTTATCTTTGGGTGCGATGGTGATAAATAAAGTATTAGATTGCTAGTGGAATCTACATTTGTTATTGTATTTCTGATGTTATCTCATTTTTATCAGTGAAGAAATTCCATCAAAGTCATTACTAATTGCACTGTGAGGGACTATTTAGATCGGGTGGCGTCTGGGTTATATGTTAATCTAGCCACTGTGACTCCAATAAAAACCTTGGATTGTTTTTTTGGTTTATGCTTGGTTTGTGGATATGCTCGGCCCTGGCAGTTTTTTAAAGCCTGTCTATAGCGGGACATACTGTTTTTTCCAACAACTCTAAAAACTAAAAAATGTTTCTCCATTGTGCGATATCACGATTACATTGCTATTGACAAAAAAAAGGGGCCAAATAACTGAGTAAACAATGGTAATGTTTGTGAAATTTTATTTGCAGTGTAATGCAGCTTGAATCACGTCTAAAGACGCAGGAGTAGGGACAAATGCAGCTGTGAACACTGCAAACTAATGAAGTTATTACTGTAAACATTCTGATGGACAGTGTCTCATGTTCACATGTACAACTAGAGATTCTGACTCCCAACAATCAGACGTAAACGGTGTCAGCAGCAGCGTTCACACCTGATATCCATTACATCATGTATTTTTAAGGTGGAAAACATCTTGCAAATGTTGTAAAGGACCATCACATCCAAAATAACCTCTCTAATCATCAAGTGACAGACGCATTAAAACACATGTCTCAGACCGCGGTCTTCACTGAGGAACTAGAGGTGACATCTCTCACGTTTGTCAACGCACAGAAATCTTAAACCAGCATTAATTGGGGGTGCTTCACAGTATATTTTTGTCAGTCGGAATGAATGTGTGATTCACATATTCGTTTACATTTGCCATTACTTCATGCAAACAAAACTTCAGCACATGTGCTCTTCACAACTGGTTTATGTTCCGCGAAAAAAACAAAAAAGGAATTGCAACTTGCTCACATGTTAGACGTTATTTTGTGGGCGAGAAGCGGACTTCTATTGTAGAATACACTTTTAGCAAGATATTCAGATTAACATAAACAAATTCAGTCCACAGGCATTTTGTATAGACTATAAAATGTATGTAAACAGATAGGCTTCCCACGGGTGCTAGCTAGAAGCAATAATAGTGCACACTTGCCAATAACTGAGATCAAGATTTCACAGCATTTAATCATGCTTAGTTTTTTTTCTTGTGGGTTTTGATTAGTTGCATATCTCTAAATATCACAGCAATGTGGCGCTCTTTCAATTGTAAATTTCATTCAGATTGACTGTGTGCTTGTTTAGCATGAAGGGATTTTCAGTCCAAATGATGCCAGTGAATCCAATATTATAAATAAGAAACCGATTATTGTTATTCAGTGGCATGTGAACGAGAATGTTTAATTTGTAATCTAGCTCATGTGACTTTCTCTTGTGGCAACAAATCTCTGTACATCGATAGTACCTCATTCATTGTATCATCGCCCGTGCTACTATAAAATGTAAATGTGTCCCATTAAAATATAAAAACATTTTGCGATTTTTTCAAAACACCATGTTTTCAAAAACACCCCACATTACATATATACTTGTATATATATATATAGTATATTAAATATATATGATGTGTGTGTGTGTGTGTGTGTGTGTGTGTGTGTGTGTGTGTGTGTGTTTTTTTTTTCTTTGGGCAAATATACCCAGAATGTTAGGGGAACATTCCATAATTAGTATTTTACAAAAAATTCTGGGATTGTTACTTTGTTGAATGTTCTCAATCAATAGAATCATTCTTGAATGTAACATTTCAAATAAACATCCAACTGAACACACATTTCAGAAATAAAAAGTTCTACGAATTAAGACATAAAAAATGTGTATCTTCCGTGCCAAAATGCATTTTGAGAACATTTGTTAACATAGACGCATGATAACTCCTTAGAGATAGACAAATAGTGTTTTTCTAAGACAGCACTTTTGCTAACACATTTCTTTAAATTTATAAAATTATATATAGATTTTTTTTTTTTTTTTTTTTAAATAATCGGCAGTTTGTTCAAATGTTAATAAAAAAGATTTTGTGTCGTGGTTATACGAATGCAGTACGTAGAAACTGATGGGAATGTTCTTTCTTTTGGAGTGTTCTATTTTACATATTTTGAAATAAGGAGTAATATTAGTGACGAACTGAAATGCTTCCAGAAATAAAGAATGTTCCATCCATGCATCCGCCTAAACAATGGGTCATAATACTATGCTATGTTCACGAGGTAGCGCAGTACGCAGCCGGATGCGCGAATGTTGTTTGACAGTCTAACATAGTGAAGGAAGGCAGTATTCAACATGCTGAACGACGGGGGGGGGGGGGGGGGGATACATTTGCCTAGAAAGCAGTGGTTTCGTTCGATCAAGTTTTTGGCTCAGAAGGTTCTGAGTCTGACTTTCGCCTGTGGCTGGTGGATTTATGATGGTCGTTTTCGCTGTAAGCGAATAGATCGTGTTGTGCTTCGATGAGGCGTCTGCGCGCCTTGAGCGGATCTACTTGTTCCTTACAGCATTACGTAGCACAAATTAACACGACTGCTTCCATTTCATGACCCTATCATAGCGAGGAGGGCGCAAACTGTACTCTGGATAAAATCTGGGTGTTGTGATACAAAAGCCGATCACACACATGAGTGTAGGGATTCGATGTCTTCGCTGGGTCGTGATTTCTGCGTGCGAGCTCGAGTGTCTTACACCCCGCGCTTGGGCTGAGGCTTCCTATTTAGTCCCTAGCAGCGTGTAATTATGATATTAGAAGACACTAATAATGCTGGCTGTGAGACATCAGGTCAGTCAGCTGGCACAAGGCGGCTGACGCATTGTTTCCAAAATAAAGCTTCGTCTGCTGCTTGCTTTTTTTGAACGGCTGGGCAGTGATGATTATTTTTACACAACAGCCGCTAACATGTGACGCGGTGACTCAAGGAGAAGCTGTTTTATTGCTCAGCGTGATGTAACAGCGTCTTACAGCTTGCAGTCTTTAACGCGGATACTATTCCCGGATACATTTTTCCGATATAACATTAATATCTACGAATGTTCGTTCAAAGTATCTGGTGTTTATTAATTTTTCTTAGCAACATTGGCACATAAAACATTATTTATAGACGCGGTTGCATTTTGAATGTTTTATTTGCTATTTCTTAGGTTTGATTTAGTCGGTACGTTCATCTAACGTTTTTTTAAATTGTTACTGATTTGTGTTTTTAGAAATGGCGTTCAAAACGTAACATTCGGGTCAGGCATTCTCCTTTGCACAAACATTAACATTCAGTAGGACAGATTTTTAAACAAAGCTGGATCTCTACGTACTTCAATAGTATCATGATTTAAAAGTGATATTTCCACCCCAAAAATGAAACTTTTGGTCAATTATGTTCTCTTCTTCTTGCAGAACAGCACACACACACAAAAAATGGCCGTCGGGCTTGACTTCCATTGTATATTTTTTGATCCATTTAATTAGGAATCAATGGGAATGCAAAACTGTTTGGTTATGTACGCGATAATTTGTTGTTCCCCGCTGAACAAAGAGAAGTCACGTACATGTTTGCATGATAAAAAAATGATATGAGGATGATTAATATAATCGAAGCACATTTGGTCTGTTTCTATATAACGAATATTAATATGATATTAAAAGGAGGATGTATTTTACATTTTATGTATTTAGCAGACACTGGGCTCTTTGAAGGAACAGAAACCGAAGTCGGTCAGTCAACATTAAAGCTCAGTTGATACAAAGCTTGTTTCGTTCGCCACAGAATCACTAAGTTAAAAAAAGTATTGTGATTTTCATTATGCACAATTCGACTTTCTTGCATTTCTGAAAAAGAAGTTGGAGATTAGTGAGAAAAAAAAAACTGCAGAGGATTCTGAGTTTATTATCTAAACTCACAATTCGGGGCAAGAAAAAGAAGGTTTTGAATTTGGAGATAAAAAAGGTATGCAAGTTACACCTTTTTTCTTTTTCATTTGTGTGCCACAAAAAGTGATTTATGTAAACTACGGATTTGTGTGATAAATAGTCGATAAAAGTGTGAAACTTTAAGAGGAAAAAGTTCCAATTATGAGTGTAGTTCACGCAATTCTGAGGAAAGAGACAGATGGAGTTCTCAGAATTGTGCGAAAAAAAAAAAAAAAAAAAAAAAGTCAGCAGTTACCATTTTTCATTCTGTTGGTAGAAACAAGGCTTCCGCTCCAGTTTGATCTCTGTTGTGCCTGTTCGAATGTCCGTTTAAATCATCAAATGATCAAATTAATTTCTCAAAAATTTAGAGAAAAGATGCGCACTGAACTTTTGCTAACGAATCGTTCTCATCCGGTGCATGAATCCTGATGCTGAAGTCCTGAAGTCATTGGCATGGAGATAAGGTTAGATAAAGCAGCTACATAACATAAGATGGCTCGCCAGTCACTTATAGAGCGAAGTAGACCCAGATATATCAGATTGAAGTGATCGGAAGTATCTGCTTTCAGCTCACACAGCACTGGGCACTGACATCTCAGAGAGAGAGAGTACATGCTGGAAGTACATCGCTACACAGCATGCTCACGGTGGGCACTTAAAAACAGTTCTGCGTCGAGATGCATTTATTGCTTTACTTTACCATGTCCATGGGGGCATGGTGCATTTGTGCCAGATGCAACTTACACTGCATGCAAGATATACATTTGATCAGTTCATGCATTCCCTGGAAATCGAACCCATGACCTTGGCGTTGCAAGCACTGGGATCTACAGTTTGAAAAACAACTGTGTGGCATCACCTGGAAACGTTCCCATGGCATTTGTTAAAGGTTCCTTACAATGGCAAGGGCCAGCATTATGGTATATTCTTATAGACGTTTAATATTTGTATCTGCTTGTTTTTGAAGCATTCTATAATGTTCTGTGTTCAGTTAGCATTCTTTAGTAATCATTTTAATATTCTCAATGATGGTTTCAGTGCATAATGGATCAAATGTTTCATCTCAAGGCTAAGAAGAACATTGCGTAGATGGCATTATAGATAGAGTCTATTTTGGACGTTTACAAAACATCAGATATATGTGTTTCATAACGTTGTTTGTTTATTTCCAATAACAGCGGGTCAATGTTCTCTAATATTTCCATAGACCAACGAAAAAAACGATGTATATTGAAGTATAGAAATATATAGTATATATATATCTATATAAATGATATTATACTATAATTATATTATATATATATATATATATTAATATATACGTATATATATATATATACTAATATATATATTTACTATATGCATATATAACAGTACAGCCGCAAAAGTTGGAACATTACTATTTTTAATGTTTTGAAAGTCTCTTCTGCTCATCAAGCCTGCATTTATTTGATCAAAAATACAGAAAAAAAACAGTAATATTGTGAAATATTATTACAACTTAAAATAATAGTTTTTCTATTTGCATATACTTTAAAAAAAAAAATGTATTCCTGTGATGCAAAGCTGAATTTTTCAGCATCATTACTCCAGCCTTCAGTGTCACATGTAACATGCCAGTCTATCCACATGATCATTTAGAAATCATTCTAATATTCTGATTTATTATGAGTGTTGGAAACAGTTCTGCTGTCTAATATATTTGATGAATAAAAGGTTAAAAAGAACTGGTAAAAAAATTCTAATAATTCTAAAAATTCTAATAATATATATTCTAATAATATATTTTCTTTACTATCACTTTTTATCAATTTAACACATCCTTGCTGAATAAAAGTATTGATTTTATTTAAAAAAAGAAAGAAAAAAATGACTGACTTACCCCAAATTACTGACCAGTATTAGTGTATATTGTTATTACAAAATATTAATATTTTAAAAACAGTATAAAAGTATCCTAAAAAGTATCACATGTTCTGAAAAAAATATTAAGCAGCAGAACTGTTTCCAACTTTGATAATGAATCATCATATTAGAATGATTTCTAAAGGATCATGTGATAATGATCCTAAAAATTTAGCTTTGCATCACAGAAATAAATGATAATTTAAAGTATAATACATTTAAAAACAATTATTTTAAATTGTAATAATATATTTTTTTCAATTCATTTTTTTTCTGTATTTTTGATCAAATAAATGCATGCTTGATGAGCAGAAGAAACTTCTTTCAAAAACATTAAAAATAGTAATGTTTCCAAACTTTTGGTCTGTACTGTACTGTATATAATAGATATATATATATATATATATATATATATATATATATATATAGTATATATATATAATATATATATTTATATATATTTTCAAAATTGTAGAATGTAATGTTCCTCTAACGTTTACATAACCAAGAAATTTCGATATTAATAAAGTACATTAAATAGTATGTTTTTATATTTATGTTTATAATTTTTTTTTTTTTATTTAGGCTTCAAAATTCATAAAAGCTGTGTTCATTAATGATGATCATGATGAATAAAATGTGTAAGAATCATTCACTTTTGTTGGTCAGAGAGCTGATTTTCTGCAATATTTCAAAATGGAAAAATTGTGTTGGGTTTTTGTTGATGGGAAACAGAGTGATTAAAAACTACAAAAATCCATCACTGCAGAGCTTTCAGACATCAGAGCCACTTAACAGTGTGTTCACTTGACCAGTACTGCACTCTGCTGCTCAGGCTGGGATTTATTTCATGTTAAACGCTGATCTGGGGTTGATTTACTTCTGTTTCACGTTACTTCTTTCTCTTAATCATTTGTATTTTGGGACAGAGATAAAACACATAATGCATGTTTAGCCTATAGTGGGGCAAGTTGTCACAATGTAAACCTTCATTAAAAGAAAATATTTTTGGCTATTCAGCTTAATTTCAGAAATATGTTTAATGAAACAGCTATATAACTCAAACCCTAACCACTTCAGTGTGACAACTAGCCCCGGATCAGCAGTTCTGTGTTTATAATGATATAATGTCAGCTGCAACACAGCATCATGTGTATGATAAAAATACAATAATCAAACATCAAATCACTGCATATGGAAGACAAATGATGCAGATAATTCAATATCAGACCTCACAGCTAATATATAAAGCAAATGCAATTGACAAGTTTGCCTACTTTGTAACGTTTTGTAACTGTGCTCTGTTTAAACATTTACATATTCAGTAATATTACAGATTTAACTGCAATGACAATACTTGATGAGAACAAAACTGAACTGAGCTGAAGAATGAAACTTTTGTCTTTTAGAGCTGCTTCCCAGGTAATAAATTTAGTTTATGAAACGTTGTGGGAACATTGTTTTGAAATGTTTCAAAAGCGCTGAAATGTCCTTTGTTGTGATTATAACGTTATGTAAATGTTTCTGAAAACGTGCTCCTACCTTTGTTTTTACCCAAAATATAACGTTATTTGAACATTTAGTTGCAACAAAGTTGAAATCAGTGTTGTTGTTGTGAATATAACAATATTTAAAAATTGCAAAAACGTTTCTTAAACATACTAATTTTATTTTCACCCAAAATATAATGTTACGTCAATTTAATTTAATTTTCTAAATGTTAAATGTCCAGTTTTCTTGTTGGCATTATAAAGTTGTTTAAACATTCCAAAAAGCTTTCTAAAGTTTTATTTTCTCCAGTGTTGGGGAAAGTTACTTTTAAAATCATCAGTGAATTCAATGATGAACTGCCTTTAACTGTAATTTAATTTGTTTATGTGCAGGTGAGATGAGTAAATTCATGTTCATATTTAATCTAGAAGCTGTCAGTCAGCATGGGAAACAAAGTAACAGGCGTTACCGATTTAAAAAACTAACTCATTTTCTTGTAAATTAAAAAGTAATGCGCTACTTTACTAGTTACTTGAAAAAAGTAATCTGATTACTTAACTCTCTTTACTTGTAATGAAACAAACGCCCAACACGTCTTTTTCACTTAAAATATAGCGTTATTTGAAGCATATTTATTTTTCCAGCCCAACCCTTCTGGTATTGTTCATTTGGGAGTCAAAAAGTGAACGCAAAACGTGACTGAAGATGTAACTTTTTGTTTTTTTGAATTTTCAGTAAAAATCAATGCAATATATTTTTATTCGACATAATATTTTTTCTTTTTTTATTTTTTTGAGGAAATTTTGAAAAAACAATTCTTTTTATATTTTACATTTTGAGAGAATCTCATGGTACTAATTAATATTTATGTAATAATTATGATGCATTTTCTGCATTGAAAATACCAATTTGTCATCAACAATTTTCTGTTACTTTTCAATTATGGCAGTATTTCATGTTAAATAGAGACAATGCCTTTAAAATCAATTTTTTGAAGTCAGATTAGTACCATCTGGTTGGAGTAAACAAATAAAAACTTCTGCAATTCTATGGTTTAGCCACTAGATATAGCTCTGTATTATCATCATCAATTAATTATCAAGGCTTATAAATTCTCTAGTTGGTTCTTTTGACAGGGAGTGGGCCGTTGTGGTTATTATTATTATTATTTTTTAGCCGTCAGCCGGACAGGTTTGGATACATATTAAGACATTCTGTCAAAGACAGTTCTTGCTTTTTTGTAAAGGTCTTAGATTTCGTGTTTGGCCTCACCTGGTGGTGGGTTGTAGGGGGTTTTTTTTTGAAAGGGTGGAGTTGATTTGAAATGTCAGTTTTTGCATTAATTTTACTACAGTCATGAAACCTGAACCACAAAAAGAAAAGACATTTTATTACACATGACAAAGTTTAAAAAAAATATATATAACAAGAATGACTTTATTTTTATTTTTTATGACCATCTAGATTAAGCGATATCGAGAGGCCTGACATAGATTAATATATTATTAGGATGAGGAGTACTCGAGTATTAGGTTTGTGGGCACGTCATAAGTCAAGTTCATACAGGGGCAGAGGGCGGCCCACGCATCATACCAGATTTTATAACTATTATAATTTTTTCCCAGGGCGAAAAGGACGGCCGTAAGAACACGCAGAGGGTATATTGTAAAGAACGTTCAATTTGCAAGCGGGCTGTTTTCTCGCGTTGTGATAAGAACAGGGATTTAAAGATGCAAAAATGTTTTTTGTATGTGTCATAGGTCACGGGAAACAGTTGCTCATCCGCGAGAACCGATTTTCTCAAGCATATTCAGAACATATCATCAAATATTAATAAAGGTGTAGAGTGTTCCATAAACTTTATGGAACAATGTTGTCTTGTATACATTTATAGACCCTTTGTAAAATGTTCCCTCTTAAGCTAGATTTGTCCTCATTAATGAAGTTTGCATTTTCTATTTTCCTCTTTATCTCTGTGAAGCTAACAATTTTGTATTAAGTGCTTCAGAAATAAATGTGACTTTACAAATAAATAAAGATCACGGTGTGTTTTCTGTGTGTGTGTGTGTGAGAGATGAGTCCAGAGCCGTGAGCGAGTGATAAATAATGTGTGTAAAGAGACTCTACAGAAGGAAGGTCACGACCCTTCAGATAAAGGTCACGCTTGGTTGATTTGAGAACCGTAGGCTGTGTGTTATGTCATCGGGCCTCTTGTCTGCATATGTACTGAAGCTGTGCGTGTCATTTACGGATCTGTGTGTGATAGCGAGGACATGTGGACGCTGTAAAGACACGAGGCATCGAATCACAGGCTGTAAAAATAGCAGCATGTTCACGCAGCCGTCTAAATACAGATGAGCTGTCAAACAAGCAGGCTGAACCTGGAGAGGAACACAAGAGGAGCTGCTCGCAGCCGCTAGGTAGTTCCACGCAGTACGGAAAATTTCTGCTAAATCTGCTTATTAATCAGCTTCTAATGAGGATTAGCAGCAAACTAATCTAATATCCAGACCGTGTTTGTAGTTCTGGGGTTAAACTGGGTGACTCTTCACGGACTGGAGGTCAAACGGAGTCAGAACAGCCTTGTTTACTCAAAAATCTATTAAAGTGAAGTAAGTTTGTGCTTAAAACAAGAACAAACATCTGCCTACGGGGTCAGAAATGAAATTATATAATCTTAAAACAATGGTTTTGCTTTGAATTAAGTTGCATGTTCAGACCCTTGTTTTAAGGAAAAATGCACTTAATTTTAATACATGTTTCAGTAAACAAGACTTCATCTCTTCTGTCATTTTGCTTCTCTTGTAAATGTGTCTTGATTTAGGAAGCTTTAGATATTTGTACTTGAAAACAAGACCGAGCTCAACCTGATAAACCAGAGGTCAGTGACTGAGGTGCAAACAGTGTTATGGAAGGGTCTTATCACAGATTTACAGTTTCTATTTTTACCGCCCGCTGGTTTTGAGCAACCTATTTTCAGATGTTTTAATAAGGTGCACTGGAATGAACTGTATTTTGCATTCACAATGCAGACACGTTTACAGCTTTCTGTGTATCATATGAAGCAAAAATAATGTACAATGTTTATGATGGGTTCATCGTGAGAAAAGCTCTGAGGAGCTTATAATGGGATGCAACTTTAAGCTGAAGTCACTGCAAAATATGATTTTCTTCCTCAGTATTTTTGTCTGGTTTTCCATAATAAATATTTAAACATTTTTAAGTTACGATACATTTACTTGAGATGCAAAATGAGATAAACAGTCTTGTTTTCTGAAAAATATCAATATTAAGCAAATTTTAATATATATATATATATATATATATATATAATATATATATATAAATAAAATAATGTATATTTTATATTGAAAATATATTTTGTTTCGATCTTCATACACCAAAATATATTTCAAAATGTATTACAGGTGCAAGAATATACATAAATCCAATTTTTTTATATATAGATGCAAATGTGGATATCGTTCCATCCATCCATCTAACATTGTAAAGTAAGTTCTTTGCTGATTTTTCTTCAAATGTGATGTGAATCTATTTTCGTTGACTAACATAATGAAGACCTAAATTTATATTTTACATATACATACATATATATATATATATATATATATATATATAATATATTTGTGTTTATATATTTTTTTTTTTTGTAAAACATACATAAAAAAATGGCCAACAAATATATTGGCAGAACATGCATTTCCAAAAATAAATAAATAAATAAATTAATTAATTAAATTTATTTTATTTTTTTTTGAAAATAAGTCTTCATATCTTGAGTACTTTTGCTTCTCAAGTAAATGTATCTTGATTTCAGATTGTTTAGATATTTATACTTGATAACAAGGAAGAACTCGGAGTAGAAAGCTGGTGTTTTGCAGTATATATCACTGCTGTGTGTGTGGTTCACATACGGTTTGTCTGTTCCTCAGCATCGGTTCCCATCATGAAGGCAGAGCGGATCGGCGTTGACATTCCCGTGTACGACCTCTCTCTGATCCGACAGATGTGGGAGGGACGCGTGAAGAAATACAAGCAGCGACAGAAGAAGGAGGAAGAGCGGATCAGTAAAAGTGCTCTGGCCAAGTGAGGAAGAGGAGCATGAAGTCTAGAATACAGCAGCACTGTTCTGTTCTGAGCTGAAATTAAACACACCTGATCAAGATAACCTGATCATTACAGACAGCTGTGTTTGATCAGGACTGGTTTTGGCCATCGGATTGGATCAAATCTTGAAAATGGCTCGTTTAAGAGGAAATTCTGAATTCGGATTAGATCACTAAATCCAGTCTTGGTTTTGATCTGGATTAAATCCTCAAACATTTCAGTAAGATTGGGTTACTTTTGATTCAAAAAAAAAAAAAAAAGGGATTGTTCTGATTTCAGCAGAAGGGTGGATTTCAGGAAAAAAATTTTTTAATTAAGAATTGTGACTTGTTAAAAATTTTGAAATGTTTGTAACATGTAATGTATCCCCAAATAATATTACATTTAATTAGAAGTTTTCTTTTTTTAATCACTGATTGTAAACAATCATCAGAGATGGACCAGTCAGAAGTAGTTCTGTGTGTAAATGCAATGCATTTTTTCCTCCATCAGCATGTCCCTTTAGGGGCTCCGTAGAGCACTAGTAATCCAGATTTAAATATCTAAAAAAGTGTGTATCTAGATCAGGGTGATCAATTGATGTTTTTCTTTTTTTGTTTTGAAAAAAAGTAAGATGGTTTACCATTTCCAAATCCAGATCCTTCTGATCCAGATTAAAGGTTTGGAACAACTGGCCCCAGGTCTTGGCCCTTCAGCATCGGGACTGAACAGCCCTGCTCTGGAGGAACCGCTGATGTTGGCATTAAACCGCACACTATTAGCAGATGTTTGTTTGCAGGGTGGATCAGCAGTGGCAGTATCGCATCGCATGCAGAAAGCTGAAGAGCGCTGAGGTCTCGGCGCTGCAGTGTTATCTGGAGAGATCGGCGCTCAGAGAAACCACACCTCCTGCCCGCCGATAACAAGGAGTAGCTTTATTATTTAATGCAAAGTTCAAACCCAAATACTTTCAGTCATTACATCACCTGAGCAAATAGATACATTTATGAACTAATTTCAGAATAAGTCTAGTCTAAGCTCACAAACTCAAACTGGGACACTCAAACGTTTTTATCTGCGGAACCCCTATTTTCAACATATAATCATTTTAATAATATATTAGCAAATTTGCATGTCTTATGTTTGGTTAACGGTCGCATGACATGCAGGTTTAAAACATAAAAATATTTACAAAACTTTTTTTTAAACCAATTATTTCATTTTTATTAGTTAGTATTATTTTATTAGTATTGTTTTATGGTTAAATAAATATTTGTTATTAATTTTAATAAGACTTTTAGTTCTTTGATGATGTTTAATGATCGCATGATATGTAGATAAACATGTTTCTTATTATTAGTTATTATTGTATTATTTCATTATTATTGTTATTAGTTAATAATTAGTTATTATTATAAGTACAATGTTGTTAAACGGTCACATTACATGAATGGTCACCTAGGTAAACATGAAATATTTCATATTTTTTAAGTAAATGTTTTATGTTTATTATTTTTGTATTATTTTACTATTATTGTTTTAAGTTTAAATTAAAAATATATATTTTTTTAATATTACATTTTTAGTTCTCTGATTTTGGTCACATGATATGTAGGTAAATATACATGTTTAATTTTGTATTATTTATTTTATTATTATTGTTTTGTGTTTAAATAAAAAAAAATTGTTTAATTTTACTATGACATTTAAAGTTCTGTAAGAACACATAAAAAGGATTTTTAAATTTTTTTTTTTTTTTTTTACAATTTTTATTGTTACATTTATTATATTTCTTAATGCTGAAGAAATAAATAAACAACAAAAAGTAAAAATAAAACAAGAAAAAAAAAATAAAAGAACAGACAATATAAGATAATATAGTTAACATGAAGGAATTTTTCCATGGTGATATTCGATGTATTTTACAAATATTTTGAATTACACGTTGCATTGCGTTACAGGTTTTAAAGGAATATTTGTAAACTTAACAGATAATGCACCAATATCTCATCAGTTTTTCTACAGATTTTTCCTTACATTTTAGTTGATCTTCTTGCACATGTAATGGATTTTCTACTTCATCATGTGTGTAGTTTTCATTTGTTAAACCTCCAGAAACAATATTCCTGTTGAGACTCAATGAATCTGACCTCTGACCGTCTGTGTCTCTCATCCAGACAATGACCCAGACAACAAGAAGTTCATTTTTGAGCTGAATGGAAAAAAATGGATGGTAACCATCTGAAAAAGCATTATCAAAGATGTTTTTCAAATGCATTTGTGCTCCAACTATGACTGTGATCTGCAGAAATTACCTGAAGATCTTCAGTTTATGACGTATCTCAAGGAATGGCACATTCACGGGACCAGGATTCCAGAGATTCCCACTTACATCGAGGCATTTGTGGATCTGCAAGTGCTGGACGTTCCGAAAAATGGACTGACTAAGCTTCCTACTGAAATAGGTCAGGGTCACCAAACCTGAAATACTAAAATCATAAAATCATCTGGAAGCTGAATGAATAATCTCTCCATTGATGTGTGGTTTGTTAGGAGGACAATATTTGTCTGAGATACAACTATTTGAAAATCTGGAATCTGAGGGAGCAAAAAAATCTAAATATTGAGAAAATCATCTTTAAAGTTGTTCAAATGAAGTTCTTAGCAATGCATATTACTAATCAAAAATTAAGTTTTGATATATTTACGGTAGGAGATTTACTAAATATCTTCATGGAACATGATCTTTACTTAATATCCTAATGATTTTTTGGCATAAAAGAGAAATGTATAATTGTGACCCATACAATGTATTGTTGTCTATTGCTACAAATATACCTGTGCTACTTATGACTGCTTTTGTGCTCAATGCAAATGTCTCATCTTTCACAGGGAAGCTGATCAACCTGAGGGAATTAAATGTGAATTATAATAAACTGTTAAGCATTCCACCTGAACTCGGAGAATGTGAGAATCTGGAACGATTAGAGATGACAGCAAACGGAAACCTGGCCGAGCTTCCCTTTGAGGTGCGACAAGATGATCCGACACCATTTAAAATGTTCTTATGTATGAATTCCTTTACAAAACACACATTTCTGTCTGTGTTATTCGTTTTTCCAGCTGAGTAATCTAAAGAAATTGACGCACTTGGACGTGGCAGAGAATCAGTTTGCCGGTATTCCTGTCTGCGTGCTTCGCATGGAAAGCCTGAAGTGTCTGGACATCAGCAACAACAGACTCAAAGACCTGCCGGAGGACATCGACAGGTGTGTGTTTACAGCGTTTCTCTTCATAATCATCTGTTCATCAAGTGCAGTGTTGGGGAAAGTTACTTTTAAAAGTAATATATTACTTTATTGCATTACTCCTTGAAAAAAGTAACTAATTACGTTACTTAATGGAAAGTACACTGTAAAAAAAAAATCTTATTTAGTGTTTTTGTCTGGATTTCTAGTATAAATATCTAAACATCCTTAAATCAAGATGAATTTGAATTTAGATATGAATTTAGGTATTTAGTCTTGTTTCTAAAGTTTTGCCTTAATACAAGCATCTACCAATGGGGGAAGAAAAATAATCTTAATTCATCCAATAATCTTAATTCAAAGACTAAACAATGTTATTTTTCTTGCCCCACTGGCAGATATTTTTGCTTGTTTTAAGGAAAAACTATATATATTTTTTATACATAAATATATTTTATTAAAGAAAACAAGTCATTTTACTTGTACAGTAAAGTCATACTGATTTATATACTATACATCTACATGTATAGTAGTCCTATACATTTATACTAGAAAACAAGACAAAAGTAAGAGAATCTTTTTTTATTTTTGAAGGTGTGTTTACTTTTAAATCTGGGCAGGGCTTGCTTGTTTGTTTTTATTATAAAAAATTCTATTTTTGGCAAAAGTGAAAGGAATAAGCCTCAGGCTGAACCAAAAAAGTAAATTCACGACTGTACAGTAGAATGCAGGAGAAGAACACACTTTAGCAATAAAAAATAAATAAATAAAGAAGCACAAATCTTAGTTTTATCTAAAGTAATTTTTTGCTAATTAGTATGTTTGAACTGGATCATCGAAGGTGAGCAGAAAAGCCGTTGGTAAATAAAGTGGGATTAAATATATAAAGGATATTTGTGTTATTAAACAGATTTAATTATTGCAGATTTGTATCATATTCTGAGTTAATTTGTTTATTTGAAAAAGTAACTAAAAAGTAATTATATTTTATATATAAAGATATATTTTTTTAAATTAAAAAGTAATAGTCACTCGTAATAGATTTCGTAACTCGTGTTACTTGTAATGCATTATTCAAACACTGATCATGTGCCTGACATCGTGAACCTGTCCTTCATCAGGCTCGAGTCATTAGAGATGCTGTTCCTTCAACAAAAACAACGTGCGATACGCCCCCTTGCCGATGAGCATGACGAACCTCGTCCATCTGAAGATGCTGGTCATCAGCGCAGGACGAACTGTACAGCCATCCCGTTCGCAATTGGTCGACAATCCTAACATCAAGTAAGTGTGAACCCTACAGAGCGAGCGATGAGCCACATGGTGATGGAGCAAACATGAACATTTTTATTTGAAAGCGTTCCCCCGGAAATGTTCTGTTTGCCCACGAAACATTTTCATTCTCTTGAAAATCTTCTGCGTTTCACCAATAACCTTTGCGCATTGCTTGCAAAACCCTTGCGTTCATTTGCAAAACTATTGCGTTCCTTTAAGAAAACTTAGTGTTCGTTTCGTGAAACTATTACGTTCCTCCGAGATACTCTGCAATTCGCTTGCAAAAACATTTGGGTTCTCTTCTAAAACTATTGCGTTTCCGAAATTTTGTGTTCATTCGCGAACTATTGCATTCCCCTGATAAACGTTGTGTTAGTTGAGCGAAACTATTGCGCTCCTTTGAGAAACTTTGCATTCGCTTGCAAACCATTTGGTTTTCTCTGTAAAAACTATTGCGTTCCTGAAACTTTTGTGTTTGTCCGCGGGGAAAACATTGCGTTCCTCCGAGACCCTTTGTGTTCGCTCTCGGAAAACTGTTGCGTTCCTCTGAGACATTTTGTTCGTTCACGCAACAGAGAACTTAATTTTGTGTTCGTTCGTGAAACTGTTGTGTTCCCTCTCTGAGAAATTTTGCGTTCAGTTGCAAAACATTTGTGCTCTCATGTAAAAAACTATTGCATTCCCGAAACTTCGTGTTCGTTTGCAAAAACTATTGCGTGCCTTCGAGAAACTTTGCATTACTGCAAAAACATTTGTGTTCTCTTGTATAAACTATTGCATTTCCGAAACTTGCGTTCCCTTTAATATGTTAGTCCTCTGAGAAACTTTGCATTCTTGCAAAAACATTGTAAAAATTGCACTATAAAGTTTCGGAACGCAATATTTGGTTCTCTTGTAAAAACTATTGCGTTCCCGGAACTTTGTGTTCGTTTGCAAAACAGTTTTATTACAAGAGAACACAAATGTTTTTCAAGTGAACGCAAAGTGTCTCAGAGGAACGCAATAGTTTCGCAAACGAACACAAAGCTCCGGGAACGCAATAGTTTTATTACAAGAGAACACAAATATTGCGTTCCGAAAACTTTTTTTTATTGTGGTCCTCTGGACACTTGCATTCTTGCAAAACATTTGTTCTCTTGTAAAACTATTGCGTTTTCCCAGAGAGACATTGTGTTAATTCGCGAAACTATTGCGTTCCTCTGAGAAACTTCACGTTCACTTGCAAAAAATTTGTTTTCTTGTAAAACTGTGTGTGTTCAACAGATAAACTTTGTGTTTGTTCGCCAAACTATTGGGCTACCCTGAGAACCCTGCTGAAAAAAAAAAAAAACAATAGAAACCACAGAATTTGTAATGTTTGTACTGGTTATAATGGGAATTGTATTGGTTTTAATGGAAACTTTAATGGTGGTATTACCATTGGTGGCTTGTTTTAAAACCATATAAACGAAGGCTTATGGAATATTGTCCCCAAAAAACACACTACAAGAAACCATTTTTAATGGTTGAAAAGTTGATATTTTGTAATGTCTGTAATGGTATTTGTAGTGAAAACCATTAGACTTTTCTGCTGATGGTTTCTATTGTGTGTTTGGTTTTTTTTCATGCAGGAAGAAAATTTGCATTCGAGAGTTTCTTCCGCACAAAACCAACCGCAATCCCCTGGAAAAACATTGAATTGTGTCACAACAACATTTGCATTTCCCAAAAGAAACTGCTGCGTTCTCTAGTAAACATTTGCGTTCCCCAAGAAAGAACTTGTCGATTCGGTGTAGAAAACATGCATTTCCCAGATAAACTTTGCATTTACTCACCAAAACATTTTGCAATTCTCTCTCAGGAAGTATTACGTTCCTCTGAGAAACTTTGCATTGAACTTGCAAAACCATTTAATTATAGTTTTTCCCTCCATCTCTTTAATTTTTATTTTTGCAAATCCCTGAGTCAACTATAAAAAACCCACCCCCCATGGCAGCCAGGCTGCATTGGTCTTTCACAAAACCCCTACAACAAAAACACCCCCACATTTTTTGAAAGCGCCGATTACGCTATCTCGTCTTTGTTCTCAGAATATAATCCGATTATATTATGACAATCCAATAAACACTGACAATGAAGACATGAAACGAGATGAACATAGACGCAGAAAGACGCTCAGGAACGAAGCGTGGACAAGGATTCATGCAAGCCATACATCGAGGGGGACTCTTCAAGACAGAGGTGAAAATGATGATATGCTGACAACACCCATGAATTTGAGTAAAATAAATTTCGAAGGACGTTAAATGCAAATCCATTTTTTTCAGGCAATCATTCAGTAAATCATACAGAACTTTGAAAATGCATTTGAGCAAACAGTTTGTGCATCATTTGCAGAGGTTAAGCCTTTAAACTATTTGAGATGTTCCTCTTTTGCAGACACTCAGCCGTCGTAACCACTGTTAAAAGTCGTCTTACTATTTCATTTGTTTTTCCTCGCCTGCCTGCTGTAATAGAACCAGATGACTCTAAATATGACACGATCATCTGCTTCAGATAGAGCCACAGATTTGAGATCAAGTGTGTTTTAAATTGCTTCCGTTGGCGTCTATTTTTATGAATATTTTTTTCATTCCGAGTTCAATTAAAACTGTGAAAAGCAGGAGTAACACTCTGGATGCTAAGCTTGTTAGTATCTAAAGGGGTTGGGTTTCTTCTGTAGCAGCGTTTACTATTATTTAACAAAGAGTTTGAAGTCATATTCTCCATATTAAAAATCTGATCCCAAACCCATTTTGATTTGGTTTTCTGTGAAGATTCACATCCATCGTTATAGTAGTGTTTGATGTGACCAAAATGTGTATCACGGCATGCTGAGATGAATGAATTTTTTCCTGTCTGCAAGGTCCAGGTTTTGTAAGATTTTCATTTTAATTTACGGTGTAACTAAATATAATCAAAAATACCAATTTCCTATTTTGTCTTCAGCAATAAATATGACATGCAAAAAACATTTCTCTGTTCGATGGGAAAAATATCAAACGTCTCAATCATGGGAATACGAAGTGGGTTATTGAAACATCAATGAATAGACTCAACGAACAAAACGTCTCCGCAAACGAATGCTTAATGTGCACCGGCGAACGCATCAATATAATCTCATCAGTAGGCATCTACAAACCAGTCTTCAAGAAATGGCTGCATAGACGTGAAGAATGGCACCCCTAGGAGCCGAAACATCATTAAAAACAAAGTGCAGTTCATTGGAAAACACCTAAAATGACATTAGTTTAGTGGGGCTAAGACCTTCTGGAGTCAGTGTGCACTGATCTACAGCACCGATTGCATAAATAGAGTCACATCTACACTTCTGCTTTGACATCATTTTCAAGTATGCATCATAATCAGAATTGGCAACTGAAACGTTTCCTGCTTGAATACATCAAACGTGCACGAATAAAGCGGATTTAGGAAATCGTTCATGGATTTTAGGCTGTTATTGCTGCAGTGTGTACATGATAAAAATGCAATCAATCAGATAATTGTGTCATGTGTAAGGGAAACCCAGAATTTGTTGTAACTCTGCTTTTAACATGCACAAATAAAACTTTTAAAATTGGGTATAAAATAACATAAAAGTCAGCAAGAAATCTGCTCTGTTAGCAAGGCAATGATAAATCGGTAAATGCTGCTTTAAGAAAAATAAACATTTGATTAAGTCCTCATGGAAATTTACTGGACAGGCACAGAACAGAAACATTAAATGCCTTACAGGAGTAATTCAGCCAAACATTAAAATGTGCTGAAAATGTGCTCACCCTCAGATCATATGTGATGTTGTTTGTTTTTTTTCTTCATGTTTTTTGTAGTGTTGTAGTGCATTGGTTTCTCAGCAATGGATGTGAATGGGGTGCCGTCAGAATGAGAGTCCAAACAGCTGATAAAAACATCACAATAATCCACAGCACTCCAGTCCAGATGTTAACTGATGGACTGGAGTGCTGTGGATTACTTGTGGATTATTGTGATGTTTTAATCAGCTGTTTGGACTCTCATTATGACGGCACACCCATTCACTGCAGAGCATTCCATTGCTGAGACACTGACTGCAGTGCTACATTTCTACAAAACCTTGATGAAAGAAACAAAACATCATCCTGATCTCAGAGAACTGAGGGGGTGAGCACTTTTTAATTTCTGGCTTGAAACTGTACTCCTACTTAAATCAAGTCTGTGTGTAATTGTGATGGTAGCAGCTCTGAATTATGAGTAGCTGGTGAGTCATTTTAGAGTTACAGATTAAAATACATTTCTTGGCTAATACTCACCTATCAAAGCGGCACTGAATAAAGACTAATGAGTAGGTCGTTTGCGCCATTTAGCGATAAAAAGAAAGACGCTGCGCCTCTGGTGTACGGTGCAATGTGTTGTTTTAAAAGCTCTTAATAACTTGCTTCTAAGACTTATTATTACTGCGTCGTACGAGTTAAGCGCTCTGGGTTGCAGCTCACGAGGGTTGATGAAGTTCAGTCAGATAATATAATAAAAGGAGCTACAGTTACATTAAGATCCCATGGCAGCACCTGAAAACTCCACTGCAAAAAATCTTTTTTTTACTCAGTGTTTCATTTCTCTTGCTTCTAGAATAAATATCTAAACATTCTTGAATCAAGATGCATTTACTGTACAAGTAAAATGATTTAAGATATCAAGTCTTGTTTTCTAAAAAAAAAAAAAAAAAAAAGTATCAACATTTTGTAAGTTTTTGCTTAAAACAAGCAAAAATAATCTTAATTCAAAGGCTAAACGAGATTATTTTTAAAAGTACATTGGCAGATATTTTTGCTTATTTATTTTAAGGAAAAACATAAAAATTTTTTTTTTTTTTTTTACAGAAAACAAGACTATAATATCTTAAGTTAAATTTTACTTATTGCTTTGCTTGCATCTTGATTCAAGAATGCTTAGATGTTTATACTAGAAAACAATTTCAAAAACTAAGTAAGCTAAGATTTGGATTGAAAGAACTTGATTTTTTTGCAGTGTTAGCCAAAATATGGAGAAGGCACATTCTCTTTCAAAGACTGAAGGATAAAAAAAAAAAAAAAAAGACAGACGTTTAGACATTCAGTAAAAAGCTTTGTCAGACACACTTCTGGAATAAATAAACCCCACACCTGGAGGAGTTCCTGCTGGGACTTATAAACTGCTGTCGTAAACAGAGGCTCGTGGTCTTGCGTCGCGTCACAGGAACCAGATCCGTTCTCCGTGACGGCACTGCAGCCTCCATCACACATGGTGCTAAACGTCTTCACCGCCGGGAGCGTGTTGAGACGGAAAATGGAACACCGCCACAGCAAGAGCCAAGAATGAAACAGTACAACGCGCCGAACAGGAAAGGGAGGGCCGGGAATCACAGCGTTCTGAAACACAGAACACAGGCTTTCCACACACTTTCCATTTCAAAGATCACACACTTTTCAAGATTTTTCAAACAGACCATATTTCAAATATTTGTCAGCTTTATATTTGATATATAGTCATCTGTAAATATTTTTATTTTCTCAGGGTTTTTTTCATTGATTTTCTGTAAGTGGTAAAACATACAGAGCCCTTTTACATGCACACAAGAAACTTTTTTTTGCATGCTTACACGTTATCAGTTTCTAAGTCTTTATATAACCTATTTCCTTTGTGCATCACTGCCATTATTATGAATTAAACAAGAGGCATGGATGCCATCATGAATTAGTAGACATCTACTTGCTCAAAAATTTTTCTTGTCGTTATAGTCGTACCTCTAATTCACGAACTATTATATACTTACAATCAAAATTTGTCTTTTCTTAGAGTAGTACCTCTAATATCAATAACTATTGTCTACTTTAACACATCCTCCGTGAACACAGAAACTATGACATGAAATGCAAATACTTTTAGGAACACCTGAGAAGATGAGGTACAGAGTGATTAGGTTCATGTACCTCGTCCGCTCTTTCGTGTCGGGTGTGAGCGCGGACGGTTCGGAATCCCCGGGGCTCAGCTCCTTCAGTTCCACATTGAAGAGGAAGAAAATGAATCCGAAGAGAGCCGGGGCAGGGAGTCCGTTACACAGACCTCGGAATCCCATGTTGATCATGCCCTGAAACAGCTCCTAACACAAACAGTCAATCAATCAATCATCATTCAATCAATCATCACAATCAATCATCATGTCATCGGAATATCCTGTGATCTGTGCACTGGACAAACAAGGAAACATTACAACCAAAATTATTAAAGAAAATAATGACAAAACAATTTTGTGTGCATGACTGGAAAACAGATATGCATCTATTTTGTTTGACAAAATAAATAAAAATTCATTTTTGTTTTCAGAAAACAAGTCTTTAATATTTTCAATCATTTTTTTTTCCAGTAAGAAAGTCATTTTTTGCAGCGTATGTTTTGCCACGAGAATATAAGTCATCCTATTTATTGTCATTTACAAATACGGCACTTTCACGAAAGCGACAATGTAATCAGCTGTGCATTGGTTTATTTAACCTCATCTAGTTTCCTAAGTATTTTTATTTATTATATCAATGAAATACTCAGTTAACATTATGACACTAAGAAGCTTCTCTCAAAGGGCTGACCCACTGAAAATTCCTAAAATCAGCTTCAAAAACGATTTCAAATTCTGTTCATTTAATGCTTTCTATTAAAAACAACAGCAATCAATTGTTTTTTTTTTTGAAACACAAAGTTTGGCATGCATTGATTCCGCATACGCAAACAGTGCAAGATGTAAGTCTTCTGTGACCCCACTTTGACTGATTTTTAACGAATCTAGTTTTAATCATAAGAATTCGCCCGCTAATTATCATTGCATATTTCCAGAAAAACAAGTGTAAACTTAATGATGCTCATGCATCATGATTTAACGAATGTTGTAGATAGTTCCACTGTAAAACTGAGGGGAATTGGAGCGTGTCGTGGTTTGTGCCGTTTATACATACTGAAAGTGCCGGTCCTTGATTTCTGATATGGCTTGAGCTCCTGCGCGGTCGACAATCTACGTGTACAAAAATGAACCTCTACCAAAGTAAACAAACACATTTGTTTCAAATTGTGTGTTGCTGCGGCAAACCATTGTCGTTGTTGACTCGGCACACCACCTGTGTTCGAGGACATCTACAACTGTTGTTTTGTGGAATAACAAGAATACGTGTCCGTTGTTTCTTGTACCGTTTTCTTCAGGAAGAATACTGTTTTATACACGATATACACTTTACCTGCTCCTGGTTTTAATTTTGTGAAACCTGTACGTACATGTATGGAAGATCACCGTTGGGTAAATAAAACCCCAATAAGAGCCCACCGGTGAGGGCCGTGGTTTACAAGGGAAGTTCAAAACATCTTAAAGGGGTCTTTACCTAACAACCGGCCCCTCAGCTGTTTATAAACTCACCTGTAACCCCTGGCTTGACCAATGGAAAACAATTACTTGCTTCAGTGGATGATTGTGTTGCTGTGTTTTCGGTCATCTCAGTCTCTACCCTCTGGTAGTGATTCCGGGCAGAGAGAGACACCATGCGCGCTCACGGCTGAAAGGTGCTCTGCGACATGGCATCCCCGGCTCCGGCCGTACAACCCGGCCACATCATCCGCTCATCACAAAAACACAGTCCCTCACACCATTCACAACACTAAAAAACTTCCTCTCTGTCCAGTACATTAAAGGGCAAGATTCTCAACATTATGGGCAGAGCCTAAGCCAGTTACACAGGGTCGCTGGAGGGCTGAAAAACGTGAAAACCCCGAGTCCAGAGCCACTGTCCTTTTATTTCCCAATCTTTCTTCATAAGAACGCTTAACAGTAACTTCCTGCAGGAACAACATAATCATGAAGCATGCAAAAACCACGTATATATGTTGACCAGTGCTGGCAAAATGAGGTCACAGTGACGACACATTTCCAAAAAATGAGTTATTTTATTTTACATCAAATGACGCTATGATTTGATAAATCAGAGCTGATGGAGTCAATTTAGAGAAAAACTGATTTAAACTGTTTTTTTTTTTTTTTTTAGATCTTAGCTTCCAAGCTTTTCTCCTTTACCCCGCCAAATCATAAGCATAGACTAGATTAATAATCAAAAATCCCGCTGTTGTTATTGCAAAATCGAGTGGTTGTTGAATATCCAGAATGGATGCAAAAAAAAGTATTACAAATATAAGAAAGAAGAACAAGTGTATTACCTCCTTTTTCATTTTAAAACATCTAAACTAGTAAGCATTAAGAAAAACACGTCAAAAAATGAGTCTCCTTACCACCTCAGGTTTGTGTCTGTTGTTGCTAGTATAAATAGCTAAGCATTTCTGGAATCAAGATGCATTTACTGGTAACAAGTAAAATGATTTAATATATTCAGATATTGGTATGTCAAAAAAAGTTAGTTATTGCTAAAAACAAGCACAAAATATACTGCTAATGGGGCAAGAAAAATAATCTTAATGTTAAAGGCTAAACAAATTCATTTTGCTTACCCCATTGGCAGATATTTTTGCTTGTTTTAAGCAAAAAACTAACAAAAAAAAAAAAAATAAAAAAAATAAACAAATATATAAAAAAGATATAAAATATATAAACATATAAATATAAATAAATAATATATATAAAAAAAAAAACATGACAAAATATCTTAAATAATTTACTTGTTCCGTAAATGCCTCTTGATAAAAAGAATGTGTAGATAAAAAATACGGTTAAAAAACAAAAAACACACAAACGAGTAAGAGAATCATTTTTTTGCAGTGCAACAAATATTAAAAAAAAAAAAATCACTAAAGTGTGTTTCAATAAAAATACATTGATTCTTAAAAACATCAAAAAGCAGTTCAATCAAGCAAACGATGAGATTCACTTTTTTATTTGTAATGTTTGATTAAAAAAAATGAGACAGCGGAATGTTATGCCTTAAAAAAACAGTGTTATGCACAGATTTAATATAATGTTTGTCCCCAAAACCTTAACTCAGGACATAACAAGATTATGTTTGGGTAAATAACTTCAACTATAATTTAGGCCTGCTGTAAATCAATGTAATCACCGTGCATCTCAAAAAATCTGAATATTGGTGAAAAAGTCATCAAAAGTAACATTTTCTAAAAAGAGAAACTTTAATATATTCTCGATTTCATTACTATGTAAAGTAAACCTTTCAAAAGTTTTTTTGTCTTCCATTTATTATGATTAAGCTCACAGCCGTGATGAAAGTCAAAAATCCAGCATCATCAAAATATTAGAATCATTTACATTTGCTTTTTTTTTTTTTTCCTTAAAAAAACTACCGTGTATCTTCTTGTTCTTATGAAACCACAATCCGGGTGAAGACTGGCTGATCTTGTCAGTGATACCGGAAGACAATCAACAGACACCTCCACAAAGAGGGAAAGTAACAAAAAAGTTAAAACTTCACGGAGGCTGGTCTCAAAGCATTTAAAATGCAAAGTTGACCGAAGGAGGGTAGCTCCAAAATCATCCAGTGCGGCATGCACCAGCTCATTTCTGTCCATCAGGCTACATTTCATCTCAAAAAAAAATGAGTGGTCGGAGATGAACGTCGTACTTGGCTACGAGGACAGGATTCCCACCATCGCAATAACCCGTGCAATCGTGCTTCTGAGGACGAAGTTATTGACCTGAAACAATAACATTTTTTAACATCTGCCGCTCCAGTCAAGGCAACGGTTATTTCTATTATTTGCTATGTTACAACTTGAAACTAACGGTGTAAATGTTGCAAAATTCAGCAATTAGGAGCGTAAATATATGGCAATTGAGACGCTGGCTCTACAGAAGACATAGAGTCCTTTATACCAATCAATTCAGTTCACGTAGATCTACGCACTCGCAAGTGGCAAAATATCAAAAAAAATGCTAAAATCAAGATTCCTATACTGAGACAACAAAAAAAAAATTAATTTATGATATTTAAGTCTGGTTTTTTCTGAAATAACTCAAAGGTAAGTCCAGTTTATGGTTTTTAAATTATTTTTTATTGTTATTTTCATATTATCGATCACACGATCATATATACGAGTTTGTGACCACAATAAATATTATTTTTATGACAGCATCAGCAGATTCTTTTATTTTTTTTTTGTTGAAGTATACGATTCCACCTTCATTTGGGATGCATTTTTTTTTTTTTAGACAACCAAGTTTACCTTCTATATATAGTTTATACTGGAATAATAGTAATTTTTGCATCATCCACTAATTGTGTCTTGATTTAAAAAAAAAAAAAAAAAAAAAAACGGATTTTTGGATATTTGTACTTGGAAATACAAGACAAAAGATACTGTAAGAGGAACCTCATTTTTGCAAGGCACCATCATCACGCTTACACATGGATTCCTTGTTTTATTTCATAGTTTTGCTCCGACAAGTACGGGAAGGGAGAGGCTCGAAACACGTACCTGTACCCAGATAAGGAACAGGAAGTGGACATACGTCCGGACCTCGGGAGATTACGAACAGGAACAATGTGATCGTACAGAATCCTACTGCTAGCACTGTGAGCACGTGCACTCGACGTACCCCAAAAAACAAAAAAAAAACTCAAACAAACACACACACAACAAAAAAAAAAAAACAAACACAAAACAAAAAAAAAAAAAAAACAAAAAAAAAGAAAAAAAAAAAAAAAAAAGAAAAAAAAAAAAAAACAAAAAAAAAAAAAAAAAAGAAAACAAGGACCCACACAAAAAAAGGAAACAAACAAAAAAAGAAAAAAAAAAAGAAAAAAAAAGGACACACAAAAAAAAAAAAAAAAAAAAAAAACAAAAAAAAAAAAAAGAAAAGGAAAACAAAAAAAAAAAAAAAAAAAAAAAAAAAAAAAAAAAAAAAAAAAAAACAAAAAAAAGAAAAAAAAAAAAAAAAAAAAAAACAACAACAAGACAAAATAAAAAAAAAAAAAAAAAAAAAACCAAAAAGAAAAACAAAAAAAAAAAAAAAAACAAAAAAAAAAAACAAAAAACCAAACAGAGACACCACAAAACAAACAAAAAAACAGAAAAAACAAAAAAACAACCACAAAAAAAAAAAGAGAAAGGAAAACAAAAAGAACAAAAGAACAAAGCCCAGACAGAAAAAAAAAAGACACAAAGAGACAAAAACACACAAATCAAAAAAAAGAGGAAGAGAGAAAAAAAAACAAAAGAAAAACAAACAAAAAAAGTAAAAAAAACAAAAAAATAAAAAAAAGAGAGAAAAAAACACACACACAAACAAACACACAAACACAAAAAAAAAAGAAAGAGAGAAAAAGACACAGACAAAAAACAGCGCAAAAAAAACACAAAAACACAAAAAAAACAAAAAACGCGAAAGCGCAAAGAAAGACACACAAACAAAAAAAACACGCAAAAAGCAGACCCACAAAAAAAAAGAACAAAAAACTAACAAAACAAAAACCGCAGAGAAAGGACCCAAAAAAAACGAAAAAGACAGAAAGAAAAAGAAAACACCAAAAAAAATACGGAAAAAAAAGAGAAAAAAACACAAAAAAAAACAAAAGAAAACAAAAAAGCGAGAAAAAAAACACAAAAACAAAAAAAAAAAAAAAGAAAAAAAAAACGCGCAAAAAAACAAAGAAAGAGAACAAAACAAAAAAAAAAAAACAACACACAAAGAAACAAAACAAAAACAAGAAAAAAACACATAAAAAAACAAAAAAAAAAGTCTACAAAAAACCCAAAAAAAAAAAAAAACAAGAAAAGAAAAACCATGAGTTCCTCAAATCAGCTGAAAAAAAAAAAATTAAAAGCAATGAAAAAAAAAACTCAAAAAAAACTCCGGCAAATTTGGGGGTGGTAAGAAAAAAGGAATGTTTGTTTTTTTCAAAAGAACTCAATCAAAAAAAGTTCTTACCAACGAAAAAAGAAAAAAAATCAAAAAGCAGCAAAACAATTTAAATAAAAAAAGGGTTTAAGCCAAAAAAAAAAAAAAAAAAAACAGAAACAAAAAAAAAAAAAAATCAAAAAATGATTTTTTAAAAAAACAAAGGCATTGCGGAATCAAAGTCTAATTCTTGCAAAAAATGTGGAAAAACGACAAAACAAAAAAAAAACAACTGAAGAAAAACAGTGCTGGAATAACAAATCAATTTCCTCTGACTTGAAAAAAAACTGAAATTGATTCTTAAATCTCAAGAAAAAAGGAAAAAAAAAAAAAATTAAAACAAAACTTCACTAAAAATTAAAAAAAAAAACAAAAAAATCAAAAAAAAAAAAAAAAGCTTGTGCTTTAAAACACAAAAAAGTCTCAAGGCTTTCAGAAAAACAAAAGAAAAATCAAGAAAAAAAAAATCAAAAAAAAAAAAAAAAAAGTGTGAAGACAGAATCCACTGATCAAAAAACAAAAAGAAAAAAAATAAAGCACAAAAAAAACAAAGTTGGAAAAGACCATCCGAAAAGCCATCGCTCAAAAAATCAAAGGCAGAAAGGAAATCAATATAAAAAAGTTTGACAAAAAAAGGTCACAAAAAATGAACATAAAACTGTGACAGGAACAAAAAACAAAAAAACACTTATAAGACAAAAATCTCGATAAATAAAAAACGGAAAAAAAAATTCATTAAAGTTTTAAATAACCTTTGAAAATTAGTCCCTTAGTTTAACAAAAAAACAAGAAAAACTAAAAAAGGAGAAAAAACAATCGTTATATCATAAAAAAAAAAACTTTTGAAAACAAAATGTTGTTTTTTGCTAAACCGCCTCAGAAGTAAAAAAAAAAAGTTGAAAATGTAAAAAAAAAAAGAAATTAATTGAAAAACAAAAAAACAAATTCTCTGCAACTAGTGTTGTGTGTCTTGTTTTCACAAGTAAAAAAATATCAAAAAAAAATTCTTCAAATCAAAGTAAAAGTGACAAGAATTGAAAATGTTTCAACAAAAAAAACAAATAAGTAAAAAGTAATAATAAAAAAAAAAAAAAAAAAAAAAATTAAATAAAAAAGCAAAAAAAAAAAAAATAAAAATGCATAAATAAAAAACAAAAAAAAAAAACAAATAGATAAAAAAATATATATAAAAAAAATATATAAATACAAATATAAAAATAAAAACAAAATAAAAAAAAACAAAACAAAAAAAAAGAAAAAAAAATTACAAAAAAAAAGTTTTTGAAAAAAATTTCTTCGGACTCTCATCAAACACTGCATGATTTGATCAAAAATACAGAAAAAAACAGTAATATTTGTTGGGAAAAATTATTCACAACTTAAAATAAAAAAAATTTCAAAAAAAAAAAATAAAAAGAAAAAAAAAATGTATTCCAGTGATGCAAAAGCTTGAAAAAAAAAGCATCATAATCCAGCCGCAGGTCAAACAGTAAAAATCCAGCGTAGCACATGATCAAAATTAGAAATTCATTGAAACAAATGATTTATTAAAAGTGTTGCCCAAAAAACAGTTCGTGAAAAAAAATAAAAAAAAATGAATAAAAGGTTTGAAAAAAAAACAAAAATCAAAAAAAAAAACAAATTCTAAATAGATTTAGAATCAAAATAATAACAACCTTTACTATCACTTAAAATAATTTGAAAAAAATCCGTGCTGAATAAAAGTTAAAAAAAAAATTATTCTTATATGCTATACTGTTTGTTAAAATGTTGCAAATTGCACTTCTACTTTAAATAGCTAAAGATCTTTATGTCACTTTACAGATTCTTATATGCAAAACTTTGCCTATTCATCAAATTTTAGTCCTAAAAAAAGGATCACAGGTTCTGAAAAATATAAGCAGCAGAAACTGTGCCAACTATTGATAAAAAATCAAAGTAAAAAGATTTCTAAAAAAATCATGTGATAAACATTCTAATAAAACTTCAGCTTTGCAATCACAGAACTACCAAAATGATAATTGTAAAAGGAAAGAAACATTTGAAAAAAAATTAGTTGCTGGTAACTTATTTTGAATGATTTATGATGGATCACAAATTACATTTTCTTATGTATTTTTGATCAAATAAATGCAAGCTTGAAAAGCAGAGAAACTTCTTTCAAAAAACACCAAAAATAGTAAAGTTTCCAAAACTTTGAACCGTGGATTTTTCTTCTATATATATAATCTTTTTTTAGTTTTGCTTAACAAAACAAAACAAGCACCAAAAAAAAAGTAAAGTGGGGCAAAGAAAATAATCGTGTTAATCTTGAAAAAAAGACATTCTTTCTGCCCACTGACATATTTTTGCTTGTTTAAGCAAAAATAAAACAAAAATTGTGATTTTTATGTTTTTTCTTCTGAAAACAACAATTTAATATCTTAAACCTTGTACAGTAAATGCATCTTGATTCAAGAATGTTAGATATTTGTTTACTAGAAAACAAGAAACAAAACACTAAGAAAGAAAATCTTTTTTTTTTTGCAGTGAACTTTGGACAAAAAAAAAAAAAACCCAATACTCTCATTATAACGTGTGGAAGAGCAAGGACAATTTTTAATAGAACTCTGATTGGATTCAAAAAAAAAAGAAGAAAGCCTTATACCCCCAGGATGCCTCGAGGATGAGTAAAACATGAGCTCATTTTCATTCTGCTAGGTGTGAACTAACATTGCTGCATCGCTATAAAAAACAGCTTCCCTCAATATCTGGAATATAAAAAACCACGAACAAAATATTGAAACTCACAGCGAAAAGGATTCACGGCCCTTCTCCCAGTGAAAAAGGCACAACCACCACGAACAACAGGTCTCATTTTGTCCGGCAGGGACTCGGTCGCACCACCAGCAGCACGAAAAAAATATCAGCACACAACGATGACAGGTGGCCAGCAAAACCAACCAAGACGAAAAAAAACGTAGCGCAGGGGACAGGAACGCTTCCTATCGCACGGACTCCGTCAAAAAAACTCGCCGCGAACGTCGCAAAAAGACCAAAACTGAAAACCAAAACCAGCGAAAAAGTGACACATTCCGACCCTTTGCATCAGCAGACGTACATTATCTCGTGCACACGGGGGGATGTGGATGAAAAAAAGATTTGTGTCCTTGGTGCCTCTTAGTATTAAAATATTCTAAACCATTCTTGACGCAGATGCAACTGCAAAAAATAAGATATTAACGGCTTTGTTTTCTGTTTAAAACCTAGAATTGTGTCATATTGCGGAAATGACAGAGTGTTTCTGTACCAGTCGCAAACGGCTGTGCGTCTTTCACATGCTATTTCTGTAATATCCAAACAACATATGCAAATAAAACAGAAACCGTAAAAGAGAAAACACCAGAAACAACGGACAATCAGCGCAAAAAAACACCTGAAAAAAAAATGAACGAGAGATCACAAACAAAACAAACAAAAACACATCACTTTTCATGCTTTACACCAACATCGTCAATCAGTCGAGCTCAAACCCCCCACATTTCACCTAAACAAAGACTCGTTATAAAACCAATGCAGTCTCACTTTAACCGAACAGTTCACAATCGCGTTACCAGACTACAAATAGTCCCTAGAGTCTAAATCCATAATAAACACTTCCTCCCGTGAAAAAGTGCCTATCCTGTTGTCTCATCACATCAAAATCCAGACACATATTAGTTTATGAGCGGTTTAAACGCGGCTTGATCTGTGCACGATTTCTCTCCCCAATCACATCCCAGAACCACTTTTTCACTGGAGGGAACGGGGTATTATGGATTATAGACCCACCCCTCTGTATTTGAGTTCAAAAACATATTAATGCTGGATGTGGTTCATCCTTTTGTGTTCTGCCAGGATGTTCACTGAATGGACCTGGAGTACAGTGCGTGGATTACTGACCGATTCTTGCTGATGTTTGTATCAGCTGTTTGGGACTCATTCACTCATATTGAACAGGCACCCATTCACTGCAGAGCATCCATTGATGCGACCCTGATGCAGAACCTTTGGTTGCCGAACACTGTCTACTTGAATGCATTACAGAGGGGTATGTCAATCTCTCTGTTACTTTTACAAACACGACTGAAGAGGCGTTATGTACCTGTGAGATGTAATGTGATGGAGCACACAAACACCCCCCCCACACCCCACACACCACACACGTGGGCCGTACCATGGGCTGAGCCTCATTAGTAGGGATGGCCGGGCACAGGTTGAAAAACACTGTGAGCAGCAGGAAGCTGAACTTCTGCGCCACGCCACCCAAACATCAGACCAAGGGGCACCCGATCAGAGGGCAGGATCTTGCGACTCATGAACGACAACAAACTGCCTGCAAAACAAAAGCTGCAGGTACCCACACACGCACACACACCACTGGCAACGCAACGTTCTGGCGTTTACACGAAGCAAGGGTCAGCACAAAACAGAAAGCAGAGGTTAATTATTGTTCCGTTTTACCACGCTAAATATCAGATCGGAAATGAAGACTCTTCGCCATCGGTGTCCCTTGCAGCACCAAGAACGCAGGGTCAATAGTAGCAAAGGTAATATTGTGTATGCATGATAGGACAACCATAGCTAAACCCGTGTCCCATGTTATGAGCGGTGTGCCTCCCTCCCACCAATTGTCTCGCGATTTCGCAGTCTTCTTTGTTTATTGTTTTTTTCTGGTTTTTGCCGAACAAATCCTTAGTGATATGTATAGTAAAGGATCATGTTCCAGTGAAGATTATTATGTAAATCTGTCCTACGGTGTAACTATATATCAAAACTTAATTTATGGATGTTGGAACTGCCATTGCTTAAGAACTTAAGTGTGAACCAACTATTAAAGATGATTTTTCTCCATATTTAGAATGTTTTGTGCCCCCTCAGAGTCCAGATTTTCAAAATAGTTGAGATCTCCGACAAATATGGTCCTCATAACAAACCACACCTAGATGGAGAGATTATTGATTCCGCTTAAGGATGAGCACGTGTTAGATCTACATCTCGCACAATTTAAAGTGTAGCTTGACCCCTGCTATGGACTGGTTTTGTGCTGCCTGTGCGGTGTCACACCAGATGTATAATCATAACTCATCAAATCGCATCCTGCGCACAGCCTGCACCTAACAGCCGAGCAGCCGGATTCACCTATGACTCCTAGAAGGGGAGCATTGAAGTAACAGGACTAAGCAGGCTCATGAGGGGAAGGTGTCGCTGCCAGAGGGAATGTTTCATGCAGGACCTTGAACCGAGGCGTTATTTACACAGCAGGATAACACAGCGGCTGCGTTATCACATTCCACTAATGTTGAGGAGTGGCTCACCAAGGATTGACACGCCTGTAGCACTTTGGATAGTTATCGCAAATATTTGCCTCTGCAGGGCATGTGTCTTGTGGAAGGTAAAATTATCAACGAGCTCGGAAGACATTTCTTACTTTCTGCTGTTACAGAAAGAAACTGAAGGTGAACAAGTCGTGTGAGTAGATAATCTAAAATCCCCAGATGGTTTAGGTTCTAAGATCAGGGTTGAGTTTATTTGAACAGGACTAAAACTAAAACTGAAACTAAAAAGTCATTAGAAGAGATCAGTTGTGCATATATTTGAAGATCATACATACAAGCGTGGCTTTTACTTCAGACCTAGTGCCAAAGCGGGAGCGAGTTCTCATTTTAATTTAGTTTAAGATGAGTGGTAAAAAAGAAAAAACTAAAAACTGAAATAAGTAAAAATTTTAACAGGATGACTATGGTACAAAGTAAAAATTAGAAAATTTTACAAAATTTCTTACTGTTGTTAGAATACTTACTAAAAGTGATCAGGCAAAGAAAAAAAAAAATTAAACAAAACTTATTATCAACATTAACATAGACTTAAAAAATATAAGGTTCTGATAAAAGGAAAAAGAACAATGGTCAAAATTAAAATCCTTTTAAACACCATAACTAAAAAATCACATAACTTTTTAATTGTGTGATGAGCTATTGAATTTTAGCTATGCGATATTTCATTTCTTATCAATGCAAACCTTATTTGTTAATTAAATGATGATACTGTTGCTTATTTTGAATGACATTATTAAAAGAGCAATTAGAGTTTACAATAGCATCGTTGAGTGTTTATGTAATCGAAGGGGGATATTGTAAATGTGTTCATATTTGGCCTTGTTTTTTATTCTTTTCACACAGCGATCGGCAGATTAAGTGAATCCAACATGGAGTGCTGTAGCGTTTTAGAATTCCATGTCATGAAAGCATTCACTGTGTTCAGTCTGCGTTTGTGTTTTAAATCTCCACACGGTCAGCCATCGGGCGGAACGTGGTTCAGGAGACCCATGCGAAAATACTACATGAAGATCAGCCACACCACGGCCGGTGAGCCACCTGTCGCCCGGGGCCAGCACTTGCAATGCTCCTTGCAACACAACCAACCACACTCAATACCGCTGATAACCACTATATGATACATTATAACGATACACGACTGGTCAGAAGGTCTGGGGTCAGTGAGAACTCATTTAACGTTTAACAAACGACCTTCTTTCTGCTCATCAATCGGCTGCATTCTATTTACACACCAACAAACCAGAAAACAACCTCGTTAATCTTGCCAAATGTGATTAGAATCTAACTTATATGCTTTCTATGTTTTACTATCGCCCTTTAAACTCTATATTTATTTCTGTGATGGCGCAGCTGGTGATTGTTCCATCATCATTACTCCAGTATAAAGTGTCACCTGCTCTTCAGAAACTCATTCTAATATTTCTGATTTATTGTTAGACTTATCAACAGTTGGTAGACCTCTTGGATAAAACTGATTACTTTTTCAGATTCTCTGATGATTTAACAAGTTTAAACAAGAGAACCTATGCATTTTATTCAAAACTGAAGAACATCTATTCGCACAATATAAATATTTACTATCACTTCTAAACCAATTTAACAACATCCTTGCTGAATTAAACAGTTTTAATTTTTCTTTCAAAATAAAGAAAGAATGAAACTAAATAATCTGGACCCCAAGACTTCGCCGCGTAGTGTCTACTGTTAGAACAAATTAAAAGTTCCGGCAGAATAGGATACACAGCTTGTATACTAAACCTCAGGTGGGCACATATCTGATTGAATGATGATTCTGGACCCACCATCATACAGGTATGTAATATGAGAGGGGCGTTAGTATGTTTTCCCCCCTCTCCCACCCCCACATTTCCACACACAAACACCAACACCCGCCCAACCTAAAACGCTTTATCGATGAAAGTGGTTAACGGTTACACTACAACACCCCCCTGAAACAACTGAAGTACCCCTTAATTATAGCTATTAAAGATCCAAACATGTGAAGAATGTGACACACAAAACACCCTCAATACCGATCATCAGAAATCACCAACACACCCGCACCGCCACAGCTGATAATCCTCACTCAAGGCAGCTATATAGTACAATAACAGAGTTTCCCTGTGTTGTGTGGAGGGGTGACGTCACACTCCCCTCTGATGTGTTTGATCAGCATCCTGTTGTCCATCCGCTCTCTCGGGGTCCTGCTCGCCATTCTCTATCCTCCTGACTCGGCTTTAATTTCATCGAAGCCTTTTTCCTTTTAGACTCGCGCGCTGTCGCTCACGCGCTTCTCTTCCCCTTTCCCCGGACCCACATCCCGAAACCAACGCACTTCCTGCTTCCGTCTGCGAGCCTGTCGCCTTCCAACATACCCGTCTTTTGTTGACTCTACTCAACTCCGTAGACCCCGCGGCTGCACCGGCCAGCCCAGCGGCCCCCCGCACCACCACCGTGATTGCACAGGATGAGTGTCTGCGCGACAGCCCAGAGACCTCCCCCTCCACCGCACACACACCACCCCCAGCAGTGTGGGACAGCCGGCGGCGCTTGTCGCACACGGAAGGCGCGCGTGAGGTAGATGCGACACCGTGTCACAAGGCTCCGGCGCCGAAAACCCACAAGTGTATTTGTTGCCTCGTGAGTCCTTGTCTAGAGCCCGAATCTCGCAGAAAGATTTCATTTCATTGGCATCGGGGTCATAGCTGAGTTAAAAACGAATTGATTCGAGCACATGAAAGAGCAACCCGATCTAAAACTTGCCCCGCCTTAATTCACACCACCCCGACCAGCGGGTGCAGTAGGGCGGAGGTTTCTAACTGTGCATTGTATACGCACCATAAGCCCGTGCCTTGGTTCTGTGCTGAATGAGGCGCGCTCACGCTAGTCTGCACGTGCTCGCGCTATACAGAGGAATACGCGACGACGGCACACTTTTTGCAGAAGAGTTTTGACTATTATCAAGTAATTGTGCCGAATTCACGCCCAAAAACCCAGCCCCCCCGTGAAGCAGCGAGAGACACACGTTTGCAATGCGGTGAGGTGTGTGTGTGCGTGTGTGTGTGTGGATGTTGTTTCCATTGTTTTTCTGTAGTTCATTTCATCCCTTCTTACATTATGCGACCCTGGAGCACACCAAAACCAGTCGTTTAAGGGTCTTTTTTTTTTTTTCAGAGAGATTTGGCATCCTCTGACTCTGAATCATTAAGCTCTCCATTGATGTGTGAGTTTGTTAGGAGGACCAATCATTTGTCTGAGATACAACTATTTGAAAAAGCTGGAATCTGCGGGAGCAAAAACATCTAAATATTGAGAAAAAAACATCTTTTAAAAGTTGTTTCAAAATGCAGTTCTTTCTAGCCATGCATAATTACTAACAAAAATTAAAGTTTTGATATATTTACGTGAGTGACATTTACTTAATCTCTTGATGGAAATTGATCTTAATAACTATCCCTAATGATTTTTGTTCATTCAACAGAGGACATGTATAATGTGAAATACTGCATACAATGTTGTGTTGTCTATTATGCCTTCCCACATAACCTGTGTAGAAAACGCGATGAGCTTGCTTTTGTGCTGCAGGGACACAGATGTTGGTGTGATTCTCATCATCACGATTTGCTTCAAACAGGCATGCTCCTCGGCGGTTGATCGGTTGAGCTGACGGAGTGTGGGTACAGACAGCAGAATGTACCCAGCCATCGCTCAGCGACACCACGGAGGGTGAGGACCCTCACCGTAACCTAAACCTGAACTACATCGCATACCACATACCCAAGCGGTATGGTTCCATCAGTCAAGTGTGTCTGGTGGCCGGTCCGTAATGAAGAAAAAGAGCTCTCACAAGTGAGTACCACTAGTACGGTTTATTTTGTTTTAGTTTTAGTATTCCTCCTCAAATTTTTGGTAGTTTTAATAATTTATATATATATATACAGTGCCCTCCATAAGTATTGGAACAATTTCTGTTCTTATTAGGAGTTATTGTTAATGATAATAACACTGCTGAGTACTTGTGAAGGATTGTGATTCTGTGAGTCTTTTGTAGATTAATAATCGTTTGCAGACAGACTGAGCACATTATATTAATGCTCTGTTCATCAGGCACAGACACATGCGTCACAGTCCTCTCAGTGAAAGCATCGTGGGCTGTCGAATACGACACAAATGGAAGGAAGACGTCTACAGTCCGGTGTCTCGGTGGACGGGGACAGTACTGGTCCAAGTGTCTGTCAACTCGTCTCTGTACCTCATCAAGTACGATGGAGTGGACTGCGTCTACGGCCTGGAGATCTTCACCGATCAGAGGGTTCAGAATCTGGAGATTTTTCCCGGGGAAATCGCCTCGTTTCGGGTCAGTGACACTCGTCTTGCGGATCAGCTGCTGGGACGGCCGGTGGTTCATCTGTTTGAGACGGAGGATGGCTCCAAGGAGGAGTGGAGAGGTCTGGTGCTCTCCAGGGCTCCCAGCATGCCTGCGTGGTTCTTCATAACTTATGAGAAAGACCCCATGCTGTACATGTACCAGCTGACGCAGGATTATAAAGACGGGGACCTTCGGATACTTCCGGATTCAGGTGAGTGAGTCATCAGTGATGCCATTCTTTACTGGCATCGATGGTTCAGTGAAGAAACTTTAACATCCGTGGAACCACTAAAGGTTGTTTATAGCGCAAAATGGTTCTTTTAAGAACTGATCACTGAGAGGTTCTTTACAGTGTGAACAGTGCAGTCGAACTCATTAACACGTGACTGTCTTATCTATTCACTGTAATGAATCAATCGAAAAAGACTCACAAACAGTGTCACACTCACAATATGAATCATTCTAATAGTGTGAACAGTGGAGTGTGAATCATGAACAAATGACTCTCTAACCGATTCACTGTAATGAATCAGTCAAAAAGACTCACAAACAGTCTTAAACTTACAATTTGAATCAGTCTGATGACTACAGTGTAAACTGGTGTCTGAATCATGAACAGATGACTCTCTAACTGATTCACTGTAATGAATCAATCAAAAAGACTCAAAAGAGTCTTAAACTCACAATTTGAATCAGTCTAATGACTACAATGTGAACAGTGCAGTCTGAATCACGAACAAAAGACTCTCTAACTGATTCACTGTAATGAATCAATCAAAAAGACCCAAAAGAGTCTTAAACTCACAATCTGAATCAGTCTGATGACTACAGTGTGAACAGTGCAGTCTGAATCACAAACAGATGACTCTCTAACCGATTCACTGTAATGAATCAATCAAAAAGGCTCACAAAGAGTCTTAAAATCACAATCTGAATCAGTCTAATGACTTTAAAAAAAGGATTTTCACAGCGATTCCATGTAGTTATTGGTTCCACAAAGAACCCTTCAGTGAACAGTTCTTAAAAGAAGAATATTTCAGAGAACCTTCTGTGGTTCCATGGATGTGAAAGGTTCTTCATGTAACCACCGGTTTGAAGAGGTGAAGCAGAAGAAATGTTCTTTTAAATAACTATTCACTGAAAGGTTATTTTAGGGGAAATATAAATGATTCTTCAAACCTTTATTTTTTAGAGTCCGTATGGAGCTATTGTAACTTTTTCCCCTTTTTAATCAAATGCTAAAAATACATTGAGCTCAAATCTTTGCTTCTGCGGCACTCAGATGTCTGAACTTTCATTATGAAACTCTTTCCTCCAGCAGATGATCCGGTGAGGCCAGCGAGCCGCGTGAAGTGTGTGACACGCTGGTTGGGAAGCAGGTGGAGTGTGAGAACAAGGACGGCAGACAGAGGATGGGGACCATCATCCAGCAGGTTCAGGCCAAACCCTCCGTTTACTTCATCAAGTTTGAAGATGACTATCACATCTACGTCTATGACATGGTTGGATCGTGAGTTTCCGCTCAGACCCTGGAACAAAATCTGTGTTTCCAGTCAGTTTCTCTTTTGTATTAATAAACGTTTGTTATATAGAACACTTCTGATGCCTCTTCAGCTGCTGTATGTCACACACACAGATGCGTTTGAGAATAAATTGAGCTGTTCTGTTGGTTCTCTTGAGCTTCTGTCCTTAGACACAGAGATATATTTTTATACTGTGCTTTACTGTGAGTTCTTGTTCAGTTCAAGTGTGTTTTTTGGTTGTTTGCTGTTCAGGAGTTTCATCTCTGTTTGCTTGGATTGTAAATAGTGCCTTTCTGACTAACTGTATTAATTATAAACATTTATCTTTAACAGTGCTGCTGTACTTCATAAAGATTAACTCCTTTCTATGCTTGTCTCCATTAAAGTAAAAAAAAAACACTGTTTGACTGAAATATTTTATTTGCACTGAAATAAACTGTATAAGCAATTTTCGCAAATAATTAAATTATTTGACACATTGACTTTGAACATGACATTTTGAAAAACCGAAATAGTGTTTTACACAAAATATTTTATTTACACCCGCAGCGCGTATCATGAATGATTCAGATCGGGACTTCGAAGAGCATATTGCAAATAATTTTATTCAATTCGGAACCTTGGAGCGTGAATCGCAAATCATTTGATTCAAATCGGGACTTTTGAGCATGAATCTTTCAGTTCTGATCAGGACTCTAGAGTGCATCTCGCAAATCTTTTTTATTCAACTTTGAATCGCAAATCATTTGATTCAGATCGGGACTCGGGAGCGCGCATCAAAAATTATTAAGATTGGACTTCGAAAAGCATATTGCAAATAATTTTATTTAATTCAGAACTTTGGACCATGAATCGAAAATGAATGAATGAATGAATGATGATGAATTATTCAGATCAGGACTTTGGAGCAAGTTTGCGAATCATTTGATTTAGATCGGGACTTTCAAGTGCTTAATGCAAATCATTTGATTCAGTTTTGGGACTTCGGAGCATGAATCGTGTGAATCGGGACTCTAGAGTGCATCTCAAGAATCTTTTTATTCAACTTTGAATTGCGAATCGTTTGATTCAGATCAAGACTTCGGAGCACATATCGCAAATCTTTGATTCTGATATTTTTGAATCTTCTGAATCTTTGATTCTTATCGCTTATCTTGAGTGATTCAGATCGGACTTTGTATCATTTGATTCAGATCAGGACTTTGAAGAGCATATCGCAAATAATTGTATTTATTCGGAACTTTGGAGCGTGAATCGCAAATCCTTTGATTCAGATCGGGACTTCAGAGCACGTATTGCAAATCATTTAATTCAAATTGGGACTTTGGATTATGTATCGGTTCAGATTTCGATTCAGATCAAGAGTTCAGAGCAGCTTTGTGAATCTTTTGATTCAAAGTTGGAATTCGGAATGCGTATCACAAATCATTTGATTCAGATCGGGACTTCGGAGCATGAATCTTTCGATTCTGATCAGGACTCTAGAGTGCATCTCGCAAATGTTTTTATTCCACGTTGATTTGCAAATCGTTCGATTCAGATCGGGACTTTGGAATATGAATGCCGAATTTTTCGATTCCACTCGGGACTCCGGAGCGCATATCATGAATGATTCAGATCGGACTTCGAAGAGCATACTGCAAATAATTTTATTCAATTCAGAACTTTGGAGCGTGAATCGCAAATCCTTTGATTCAGAGCGGGACTTCAGAGCACATATTGTGAATCATTTTGTTTCAAATCAGGACTTCGAAACAAGTTCGCGAATCATTTGATTCAAATCATGACTTCGAAACAAGTTCGCGAATCATTTGATTAAGATCGGGACTTCCAAAACAAGTTCCGCGAATCATTTGATTAAGATCGGGACTTCGAAACAAGTTCGCAAATCATTTGATTCAAATCAGGACCTCGAAACAAGTTCGCGAATCATTGATTAAGATCGGGACTTCGAAACAAGTTCGCGAATCATTTGATTAAGATAGGACTTCGAAACAAGGTTAGCGAATCATTTTGATTAAGATCCTGGGGACTCTTCGAAAAAAGTTCGCAAATCATTTGATTTCAAATCAGGACCTCGAAACAAGTTTCGCGAACTCATTTGATTCAAATCATGACTTCGAAACAAGTTCGCGAATCATTTGATTAAGATCGGGACTTCGAAACAAGTTCGCGAATCATTTGATTCAAATCAGGACTTCGAAACAAGTTCGCGAATCATTTGATTAAGATCGGGACTTCGAAACAAGTTCGCGAATCATTTGATTCAAATCAGGACTTCGAAACAAGTTCGCGAATCATTTGATTCAAATCAGGACTTCGAAACAAGTTCGCGAATCATTTGATTAAGATCGGGACTTCGAAACAAGTTCGCGAATCATTTGATTCCAATCATGACTTCGAAACAAGTTCGCGAATCATTTGATTAAGATCGGGACTTCGAAACAAGTTCGCGAATCATTTGATTAAGATCGGGACTTCGAAACAAGTTCGCGAATCATTTGATTCAAATCAGGACTTCGAAACAAGTTCGCGAATCATTTGATTAAGATCGGGACTTCGAAACAAGTTCGCGAATCATTTGATTCGAAACAGGACTTCGAAACAAGTTCGCGAATCATTTGATTCAAATCATGACTTCTCTGAAACAAGGTTTCGCGAATCATTTGATTCCAAATCAGGACTTCGAAACAAGTTAGCGAATCATTTGATTAAGATCGGGACTTCGAAACAAGTTCGCGAATCATTTGATTCAAATCATGACTTCGGGAAACAAGTTCGCGAATCAATTTGATTAAGAGCGGGATCTTCGAAACAATTTCGCGAAGTCATTTTGATCAAATCGGACTTAAGAAAACAAGTTCGCGAATCATTTGATTAAGATTGGGACTTCGAAACAAGTTCGCGAATCATTTGATTACGATTAAGATCGCTGACTTGAGAAACAAGTTACAGCTTGAATCATTTGATTCAAATCAGTTCATTTGATTCAAATGGGACCCGAAACAAGTTGTGAATCGACGTTAAGATCGGGACTTGAAACGTTCATGATTCATTTGGTTCCGATAGCGACTTGAAACGAAAGAAGTTAGCGAATCATTTTGATTAAGATCGGGACTTGAAACAAGTTCATGAATGGTTCAAATCATGACACGAAACAAGTTAGCGAATCATTTGATTAAGATCGGGACCAGAAAAAGTTACTTCTTAAATCATTTGATTCCCGTTCAATCAGGACTTGAAACAAATTCGCGAATCATTTTGATTAAGATGGACCGACAGGATTCGGCGAATCATTTGATTCCAATCAGGAGTTGAAACAAGTTGAATCATTTGATTAAGATCGGGACTTTGAAACAAGTTCAGCGAATCATTTGATTAAGATGGGGACTTGAATCAGGATTCGGTGTTTGGTCAAATCGGGACCTCGAGGCAAGTTCGTGAATCATTTGATTCAAATCCTTGACTTGAAACAAGTTCGCTGAATCATTTGATTCAAATCAGGACTTGAAATAGTTATGAATCATTTGATTCAAATCGGACTTGAAACAAGTTCCTTGAAGATCATTTGATTCAAATCATGACTTCGAAACAAGTTCGCGAGAATCATTTTGATTAAGATCGGGACTTGAGGAAACAGGATTCGCTGAATCATTTGATTCAAATCGGACCTCGAGAAACAAGTTGAATCATTTGATTCGTCGGGACTTCGAAACAAGTTCGCGCCGAATCATTTTGATTCAAATCAGGACCTGAAACAAAGTTCATGAATCATTTGATTAAGATCGGACTTGAAACAAGTTCGCAGATCATTTGATTAAGATGGGGACTTGAAACAGAGTTTATGAATCATTTGATTAAGATCGGGACTTGAAACAGTTCGCCGAATCATTTGATTTGGATGGACTTGGTGAATTATGAATCATTAAATTCGATAGGGACTCTGGAAGCATCTCAAAGAATCTTTTTTATTCAACTTTGATTGCTTGATCGATTCAGATCAGGACTTCAGAGAGCGAATCGCCAAATCTTTGATTCGATCGGGGACTCCAGATGGCGTACTGTATCTCAGATGATTCAGATCGGGTTTCAAGAGCATATCCCGTTGTATTTAATTTGACTTTAGGTGCTGGGTCGCTCTTATTAATGGTGCGGAGCATTAAATTGGTTCATTGTGCAATCAACACCATTGGACATAATAACAGAACTTTGGTGCAATTTAAAATGGTGTGCTTTTTTGGTACTCATATAAAAAGGCTATAAGTTAATTTTGAAGAACCGGGCCCGTATTCACAAAACATTTTTATGCCACCACTAAAGAGTTCTCCTAAAGAGCAGTAAAAGAGTTCCGAACCCGAACCCGAACCCGAACCCGAACCCGAACCCGAA
>NC_056604.1:568236-580736 GCF_018340385.1 Cyprinus carpio
TAAACCTAACCTAACCAACCCTAACCTAACCCCTAACCCTAACCCTAACCCTCTCCGACCAAAACCACCCAAAACCTAACCAAACCACTCAAAAATCAGCCAGAAACACTCAAAACCAAGACCAAAAACCACTCAGTCCAACCCACCCAAAACACTAAATCCAACCAATATGACTAAGTTCACAACCAAAGACCTATAGGACTACCGGTCCAAAAAGAAGCCAAAACTGGACGTTTCAAGACCTCAAAACCTAACTCTAGGCAAGACCAACCCAAAACACTAAACCACCCAATAAACAAGTTCCAAACCACGGATATGACGAGGCCAGAAACACTCAAAACCAGACGTTTCAGTCCTCAAAACCTACCGCAAAACCAAGACCAACAACCACCACCAAAGAACACTCAGAAACACTCAAAAACCCACTCAAACCACTCAAGAACACGACCACCCGCCAAAACCAGCCCATCCGAATTAGTATACCACTCACCAAGTTTCAGACACACTCTAGGACCCGCAAAACCAGATAGGGGTGGGGGAACCATTCGGGGGGAGCGCCACGTCTTCGCATTTATCCACATTCAGAACTACAGTCAGAGGTACCCATTAAGATATCCAGAGGCACTGGTGCTCCCCCGGGGAGGGCCACCACTCAAAACCAAGACAGGCTAGATAACCAAAAACCACCGGCAAACCCTAAACAAACCACTCAAATAATCTCAGAAACACCTCAAACAACCACTCAAGAAACCATCAAAACCAAAGACCAACCCTGACCAAAACACCACCCAAAACCTAAACCAACCACCGCAAAACAATCAGAAACACTCAAAACCAAGACCAACCGACCAAACCACCCAAAACCTAACCAAAACCACTCAAAGAACAATCAGAAGAAACACTCCAAAAACAGCACTCAAAACCACTCAAGAACACTTTAGAAAAAAGCCACAACCAAGACCACTCAAAAAACACTAAGTCCAACCATTTGACTCAGTCACACCCAGCCACATAGAGAAAACTCGACTCTTAGGGCTGGATCAGAAAACTCGCAAGAACACTAAAGCCAACACCAAAACTCAAGTAATGGAGCAGTACCAAAAGTCCAACATTACTAGGCCAAAACCGCCACAGAGAGAAACGCGACGCTACGGGGCGTGCACTAGAAACTCAGCCCACTCTCTAATTTAGCACACCAAACTCAAGGAGGGACTCTGGACTTATACCGACCCGAGGATAAAGCTAGGGGGAGGCACGGGGCTTCTCGAAAGCCCTCTTCGCATTAGTCTATACAGAACCCCCAACAGTCAGAAACCCTAGACTAATCCTAACCCGAGAACCACTCCAAAACACTTCGAAAACCCTAAACCCTAAACAAGATTGACCCTAAACCTAAACCCTACACCCGAAACCTAACCAAAATCCACTCCAACAAACTCAGAAAAGAAACACTGGGGGGCACTCAAAAACTTCACTCTCAGACCAACCCGACCCAAAACACGGATTCCAATCCAATTACAAACACTCCAGTCAAAACACAAAAACTTATAAGCACTCAAGACCACCCGTCCAACCCCACACAAAACACTAAATTCAAACCACAAATATGACTAAGTCCCAACCGCGTATAGACTAAGTTCCCCCCCCCAACAAACACTATGTCAAAACCAAGAGGACTAAGTCCTTAAATGACTAAGTTCAACCCACACAAAACACTAAGTCTATGAATTATTACTAAGTAGATTATATGTTTTTCAAACCCACCCAAAACACTAAGTCCGACCAATATGACTAAGTCCAATCCAGCCAAAAACACTAAGTCCAACCAATATGACTAAGTCCCAACTAGCCACATATGACTTAGACAAACTCACCCAAAACACTAAATACAAACTATATGACTAAGTTCCAACCCATATGACTAAGTCCCAACTAACACTAACAATAAAAATAATTCCTTCCAACCTACACATATAAATACACCGCCTCAAAAAAAAAAAAAAAAAAAAAAAAAAAAAAAACTGAATACTAGCCCTGGCACACTGAAACTCAACCCTAGGGCTGGAACTGCGAAACTCAACCCTAGCCCTAGAACTGCGAAACTCAAGTAAGTGATCAATGCTATATCTCGGCACCTGGTGGAGCTAGAGTGATGGAACCAAGTGCAATCGAGTGGGCATCATCCAATTAGTATACACACCAAATTTCAGCTCTCTAGGTACAAAAGAACTGAACGATCAATACCATATCTCAGCACCTGGTGGCGATAGAGCAACGAAACCAAGGGCAATCGACTGGGGGGGGGGGGGCAAAGGAGTATAATAAACCAAGTTTGAGCACTCTAACACGTACGGGTCATGAGATATGGGGGGGTCGACCACTTCATAAGTGACCACTCTTCGCATTTATCTATATAACCCTAACCCTAACCCTAACGTGGCTATATTAAAAAAAAAAAAATCGCCTCCCAAGACAACTCATTATGGAGCTGCTGGACCTTCTCAGACCTGCGCTTGCCAGGCTAACGCGGCGGAATTTTGCTTTATGCCCTGAAGTCCAGCTGCTTGCAGCGCTAAGGTTTTTTGCTACAGGGAGCTTTTTTGAGGTTGTGGGAGAGGGCTACGGCCTAAGCAAGACCTCGGTGTGGAGGTGCGTCCACATTGTCACCAACTCCCTTCTGTGTCATGCCGGGGATTATAACCGGGGAATTCTGATTGTAAAGTACCTTACCGTTAATATAAAAGTGTATTACATAATTTTTATAAGTCGTTTATAAGAAGCGGCACAAGTGGCACAACGGGATAAGGAGGGTGGATGATTAGTGAGGGATACCCGGTTCGTCTACCCGTCACAACATATCGTGTGAACATATTACTGACAATTTGATAATTTAATTAATAGTCTATATTTTACGGATAACTTCACTTGGGACAGCGCCTTTGTAACGTCAAACGTAAGAGGCAACGTCTTAAGAAGCTTCCTAAGGGACACTTCGGGGAACACACTTAGGAACATAAACAACTTTGGTAAGATATATCTTTCGAGTCTTCTTAGCGCGCTAAGAGTGAGCGTTATCGGGGAACTGGGCCCAGGACTCTTCCTAGATCTAGCCTCTAGAATTTGAAGGAGAAGGGTCTTGGTTAGAGAGGTGATCAAGACACTGATGGTCACTCCTAAACCAAGCACCACTTATCACCTGCATAATACCATCCCCAACAGTGAAGCATGGTGGCGGCAGCATCGTGCAGTGGAGGTGTTTTTCAGCACCAGGGACTGGGAAGTGATCAGAGAAGAAAAAAAGCTGAATGCAGCTATTTAAGATATCCTTAATAAAAAAAACCTGGTTCAGAGCACTCAGAACCTCAGACTGGACTGAAAGTTCACCTTCCAACATGACAATCACCCATAAGCACACAGCCAAGACAATGCAGCAGTGGCTTAGGGACGACTCTATGAACATCCTCGAGTGGCCCAGACAGAGCTGGGACTTGGAGCCAAACAGACATCTTTGGAGGAACCTATAAATGGCTGTCCACCGATGGTCCCCGGCCAGCCTGACAGAGCTTGAGATGATCTAAAGAAAAGAATAGGAATAAAAAACCAATGTAGATGTGCAAATCTTGTTGCATCATACCCAAATACACCGGAGGCTGTAATTGTGGCCAAAGTGCTTCAACTAAGTTGAGTAAAAGGTATGAAAACTTGGGCAATGTAATTTTTTCAGTGTTTCCCTTTTAATAAATTTGCAAAGTTTTGCTAAATCCGGGTTTTGCTTTGTCATTATGATTTGTGGGGTATAGATTTATGTGGGGGAAAAAAGTAATTTAAAGCAGTTTAACTTAAAATGTAAAAAAAAAAAAAAAAAAAAAAAAAAAAATATTAGGGGTATGAAGACTTTCTATAGGCACTTGTTAGATTTTGCTGTATTTGGCTGAGCAGTAGTTTGGGTGGCTCGCCAATGTACTAGATTTCTCTAATACATAAAATAAGTAAGCTTGATCAAAGTTCTTGTGGGGAGAAGAATTTATTGAAGGTAGCAGTGTAGCAGTTCTTCAGCAGTGATGTTAGCATGTCATCCTTCATACAATCTTAACCCAAGGTACTGTCTGTGAGACCAGACCTTTATACCTGGTAACAAATGTGCTACAAACAATACAATAACACCCCATGGAGAGCCAATGATAGTGTAACCTTTTGATGACTTGAAAGGATCTCTCCCATGGAGAGCCCATTCATTGATCTGATGTTGACCTAAGAGGCTAATTATATGGGCCATTTGGTTCACACTTTTGTAAACAAAGACAGTTGGCTACAGTTGATTGCAAATACATTTGACTAAAGTTGATTAAAAACCAATAATCTTTCACACTGTACATACAATTTTGTAAAAAAAGAAAGTTGGATATATATATATATATATATATATATATATATATATATATATATATATATATATATATATATATATATATATATATAATAAAAAAAAAAAATCTATCCACCTTTTTCTTCTTGTAAAAATGAGCCATTTGTAAATTCTATGGGTCTAGCTTCCAGTCTCATCTACGTCCAGCTATTTTTAGCTGTACAAAACAGTTTGTTTTGCTGCTTGATATTGAAAATTGGTTTGTCTTAAAATATTATTTTAATGTATTATATTAATTATAAACACACTGGTTTGTAGTGCAAACAGTTTCACTGTTTACTACATGTTGTTATTCTCATTATTTACCTATAGCGGCTAATGAACCAGAAGTCTCACCCATAAGCTTACTTCTGCGTTAAAGAATAAGGTGGATAGGGTGCTAGAAATGCGGTCTTGAAACTGCAGCCTCCAGTATTGCAGGAATACCCTACTCACAACAACAGCCTTTTTGAAAAGGCACATTCATTCTCTACCAGCAGGAGGCACCTTCAGAACTGTTTCCCCCGGACTTTGAAAGGTGCAGCGCTCATATTTATTTAATAAAATCATAGCCTTTTAAAGTTTAATCATCATATTAATCTGTATTGTAGTTCTGGTCTGTACGCATATTTAAGACCTCTTGAAATCATAATTAAGACTTCCTTGTATCAAATTTAAGGTTGTAAAAGTCTTAAATTATACAAGTAAAAAAAAAAAAGAGTCTGCAAACAGTGTCAGCATTTGCTACCAATCCTTCTTTATTTATAATAAAGGAAAAGCAAGTAGGCCAATTAGCGAGAAATACAATGAGTGTTTGCTAGTGCAGGAGCAGGCGACGGCTTCTGATGTCTTTGGTCCGAAACGGAGCAGAAGGAACGAGACTGTGAAAGCGCATGACTGAAGGCACTTGATTACAACGGTCTCAGATTGTTTTGAAAAAAAAAAACAGAAACGAGTCTCTCTCTCTCTCTCTCTCCATTTGCGAGGAAGAACAGAAGTTGCTTGATAACGGAGTTCAATCAGAGAACTAATAAATCGCACTACATACATGGCCGGAGGCTACAAAACACTATACATATAGTTTACATATATACAGGATTGAGCTGAGAAGAGCGACGAGAAGCTTCCAGAAACTAGAGAGAGACACATAGACAGATTCACTGTCAGCAACCCAATGCAGACAGAAGAGCTCTCCCGGTCAAACACAGACGTCCCAGCATGCACAGCGCAGATAGCTTCCCACCAGAGTGTTTCAGGAGGAGGCTGACAGCGAGCGCAGCGTGAAATGAGAGCGTGAGGTATATCGTGAGTGTGAAGACTCGTGCTTTAGCACCCGATCGGGACACGACACGCCGGCTTCAATCGACTCGCAGAGCAAACTCTGCCTTAGTGTTGATCATCCGAGAAGCGCTTGACCGTTTGAAAGAGGAAGCCCACGAGCAAACACTCACCACAGAAACTACTGAGACTAACACTGAACGCTAATGTGACAGAAGAGAAGACAGAAGAGTGAAGAGCAGCTCAACGGATGTAAACTTGACTTTCTCTTCATCGGACAGCTGTGTGTGTGTGGGGCGTCACGGGCCGTGCGTCCGCGGCTGCCTCTGTGGAAGCCCGTTGTGGGCGGGACGATCTGAGCGATAGCCTGAGGAGTGGGAGGAGCCTCTCGCACTATTGGTCGGCTGGGAGTCGAGGTCGCTCTGATAGCGGAAGCCGCTTCGGCCAGGGTTTCGATCGGGGTGCGTGTTTCCGTTATATCGCTGAGTGCCTTGGTAGCCGTGAATGATGCGCCTGTTGCCCTGGAAAATCTGCGAGAGAGAGAGAAGATCAGCAGGAGCTCAGGGCGGCGTGATAAACGAGCGCATGCGATCACTCACCTGTTTGTGCGGCACACTGGGACGGCTCGTGTAAGCAGAGGCCTGGTGCTGGAGCTCAGGGGAAGGTGGCGCTTTGGCAGGGGCGGAGCCTGTGACAGAGGAAGAGGTGGAGCTACAACGAGAACGGCTGGAGTAGCCCGTCTGAGGATGATACACTGCAGATAGACAATCAGACAATCAGTCATCTGAATGCTTCATGTGGCCATTTATATGAAATCCAAGTCAAGTTCAGGGTTGCCAGGTCCCAGAAACAGTTCCAGCTCAAATTCCCCCAAAGGGACTGAAAAGTATCCCACATTTTCCCTCGGCCAATTACAGTTGAGTTGTGGGATTCCCATAAAGGGCCTTAAAACAAATGTTTTGATTTAGTTTTCTGTCTGTTTTAACTCTTTTTAGATTATTTTAGCATTTTTATGTAGATTGTGCATATTTAATTACGTAACCTGTATTTTATTCCTCCTCAATCACTTACTTTTTAATTTTGGTGCTCTTACTCTTTGATTTTCAGCACTTTTCTTGATGAGAATTGTTTAAAATCGGTGATAAGCTGTCATAGCCATCCACATGAACAAGTCAAGTCAAAATTTATGTATTATTTTCACCACACACATTGTCTTAAAGCAGCTTTCCAGAAAACCAGGATGTCAGTGTTTGTTTATACCTTTATAGCATTTAGCACATTATCGATTTAGCAGACTAAAATCCCATGCCAAAAATAGTTGACCCACTGACCCACCTGATCCAAATGACATGATGCTGCACTTCAGAGGCTCCACATCATGGGAGAATTTCACAGCTTTACCCAGATCCTCATCATACTTGCGCTCACTCACAAAGTGCTGGAGAGAGACAGAGAAACGCATTAGATGGCTGCAAATAAAGGTTGAGGATCTACACTGCTGTGTGTGTGTGTGTGTGTGTGTGTGTGTGAGAGAGAGTGTGTGTGTGTGTGTGTGTGTGAGAGAGAGAGTGTGTGTGTAAAAGAGTGAGTGTGTATGTGTGAGAATGAGTGTGTGTGTGTCTGTGTGTGAGAAAGTGTGTGTGTGTGTGTGTGAGAAAGTGTGTGTGTGTGTGAGAGAGAGTGTGTGTGTGTGTGTGTGTGAGAGAGAGAGTGTGTGTGTGTGTAAAAGAGTGAGTGTGTATGTGTGTGTATGAGAGAGAGTGTGTGCACGTGAGTGTGTTTGAGAGAGAGTGTGTGTGAGAGAGTGAGTATGTGTGTGTGTATGAGAGAGAGTGTGTGCACGTGAGTGTGTGAGAGAGAGAGTGTGTGCACGTGAGTGTGTGAGAGAGATTGTGTGTGAGATGAGCCCTGAGTGTGTGTATGTGAGTCAGTGACCGTGTGAGTGAGTGTGTGCGTGTGTGTGTGTGTTTGTTTGAGTGAGTGAGCAAGAGAGTGTGTGTGTGTGTGTGTGTGTGTGTGAGAGAGAGAGAGAGTGTGTGTGTGTGTGTGAGAGAGAGAGAGTGTGTGTGTGTGTGTGTGTGAGAGAGAGAGAGTGTGTGTGTGTGTGTGTGTGAGAGAGAGAGTGTGTGTGTGTGTGTGTGAGAGAGAGAGTGTGTGTGTAAAAGAGTGAGTGTGTATGTGTGTGTATGAGAGAGAGTGTGTGTGAGAGAGTATGTGTGTGTGTATGAGAGAGTGTGTGCGCGCATGTGAGAGAGAGTGAGTGTGTATGAGAGAGAGAGAGAGAGAGAGAGAGAGAGAGAGAGAGAGAGAGAGAGAGTGTGTGTGTGTGTGTGTGTGAATGAGTGTGTGTGAGTGTAAGTGTATGTTTGAGTGATTATGTGCGAGTGCAAGTGAGTGTGTGTGATTGTGTGTGTGTGTGTGATTGTGTTTGTGCGTGTGTGTGTGTCTGCAGAGATGGGCACTCGAGTTAGTGACTTGGACTGGAGTAAAGTCGAGTCACATTTTTATAGACTTGAAATGACTCCAGACTTGACTCGAGGAAAAGGACTTGTGAAGATTTTAAAAGCAACTCAAGTCTTTTCTCCATAAATACTTCTTTAACTGATATTCAAAAGGCGGATGGCATCCGCACCCTGGCATCCATCCGGACCGCGAGCAGTAACACAGCAGCATTTTAAGTGAGCAGCGCATCAAAACAACACAGCGCATCGCATAAGCGCTCGGGGTCATTTATGGGAAATATCTTTCAGCTATATCCTGTAGTATTTTCATCTAAACCCAAACGCACTTTATTCAAGCCCTTTCAGCTCTGTGCGCTTTCTTTCTCTCTCTCTCTCTCTTTCTCTGGACGCGTGCCGGCGCCAAGTTTAAGGGCTGCAGATGACGCAGTTATTTTAACAACAACAGAAACACGGTGAGTTGCAAAATTATAGATTACTTTCACTAAAACAGCAGAAAACATCAATACTTCAAACAGCCTAAAATTCTCTTTCTTACTATCTATTTATCTACCTGTGACTCTGACTGTTCAAAACAGATGTGACAAGACGTGTCTGATCTACATTTAGCATTACGGTGTGACCATCGACCCCAGGGAGTTCAACTATAAGCTAAAAACATTTTTTTTAAATCATGTAATTATAATTATAATAAAATGTTGTTAGATGGCTAGGATAGAACAAACTTTGAAACTGCTAGTTAACTTTATTTTCTGCACGAGACGAGAATATTTTGATTATAGCTAGTCAAACCAAAATTTATTCAGACACCTACAACATTTCTCACATCATCACAGTTTATTCACTATGGTTTAGAAAATGGTAATACAATGACAAACTCAGAGTTAAACTGTGTCAGGACAAATTAATCTTGATAATGTCAGATTATTTTGATAGAAAGGTATGTAATGAATTACAATCAACCAAAAATTATTCAGCTGTTAAATTTAAGAACACAATTAGATAATACCAATTGAGGTCAACCAATTACCAAGCAATGCTTAATTTTGTTCCGTCTGTGGTGTAATTTGGCATTAGCCAAAAAAAAAAAAGCAAAAACATGGCAAACCATGGTCAGGTCAAAGTGTCAATTTTTATAAATTTTACTGGTAACCCACCGTATGAAGAACTTCTGGGTATAATACATCACAGTTTATTCTATTTTGCCATCCTCACTTACATAAATTAACTATAATTTTCTAGCACCCACTAGTATTTTTTTTATTTTTTATTATTATATCTGGTAATAATTTTTGGTTTGACTGTACATTGTTTTTAGTAGATACTGCTTTTAAGTAAAATATTAAAATAGAATAGATTCCAGGAGGAAAACCCTGAACAGTATTGTTTTTTTCTTTTCACATAGATCATATATTTTGTCTATAGCCTATAAAACAGCTTCATAAACAGGAAGATTTCAATCTATAAGGATTCTGAATGGGATTTTTTTTTAGCGAGCCATTAAATGACTTGAGACTCGACTCGTGACCAAAGATTCGAGACTTGATTCAGACTCCAGAGATAAAGACTTGTGAACATCTCTGGTGTGTCTGCGTGTGAGTGTGTGTAAGTTTAAGAGTGAGTGAGTGAGTGAGAACCTTGATGTCAGCTCGTAGCTCAGAGAGCTGCTCCTCTGTCAGTGATGCTGATTGGTCAGCCAGTCTCTTCAGCTCTTCTGCTCTCTTCTGACGGCCGTCCAGAATTGCCACTGTCACGAGAACACACACCTGATCAGCCACAGTGAACAGCACAGACACAGTGATCTCTCAGTGACTCCCTCTGTTAGCATTCCCGCTCAATGACAGTGTTAAAGGCAATTTATTTGGAGATATATGTCTGAATCTTCTTTAGATGGGTGAGGTTTGAGGAGCATCGAGAGCCTAGAGAGCACCAGCATGAAACATTACAGTGGGTTTTTTTTAATACAGTGTCTGCTTTTTTTGGGCCCTATGATTTTCATGATGAAGAAAACGCAGACAGAATTGCAGAATGCAGTCATAAAAATTAATTTATTGTATATTAATCCATGCGTTTATGACCTCAAGGTTAGATTATTGTAATGCTCTATTGGGTGGTTGTTCTGCACGCTTAGTAAACAAACTCCAGTTAGTCCAAAATGCAGCAGCTAGAGTTCTTACTAGAACCAGGAAGTATGATCATATTAGCCCGGTTCTGTCAAAACTGCACTTGCTCCCTATCAAACATCGTATAGATTTTAAAATCTTGCTTATTACTTATAAAGCCCTGAATGGTTTAGCACCTCAGTATTTGAACAAGCTCTTGTTACATTATAGTCCTCCACGTCCACTGCGTTCTCAAAACAAAATTAGGTAAACCGGAACCGGGAACACTTCCCGTAACACCTGATGTATTTGCTACATCTTTAGAAGAATGGCATCTACGCTAATATTAGTCCGTTTCTGAATTCAATGATGAACTGCCTTTAACTGTCATTTGCATTATTGACACTGTTTTCCTAATTAATGTTGTTCAGTCGCTTTGTTGTTAAAGCGCTATATAAATAAAGGTGACTTGACTATAACACGGAACGTCAGGGAATTTGTCATTCTTTGGTTTAATTAAAAGTAGTTCATTACACGTAAATTAATTTGCGATATAGACCAGTATCTGTAAATATTAAGCAGCAAAAAGACTATTTAAATATGAATTCTTCATGTTCTCTGCATCTCTTTGTGAATGAATGGCACAGAGACACGGTTTCGTTTACTACACACATACTGAAGACATTGTGCCAGAAATATATTAGCCTACTATTGTTCAGTAGAATGTACTACTACTAAAATTATTAAAACTGTATGTTTTTAAAAGAATAGTCACAAAACAATTATTCAATGTTTTAATTTTAATAGTAAATCCCGGTTGTTTGCCAAAAAAAAAAAATTGTTAAATTTTTCTGATCCACAGAAAAAAAAATTAAATATACAACAATTTTTGAGGAAAAAAATTCATAAGGCTATTTTAAAAATCAATTGGAATGAATTAAGTTGTTTTTATGCATCCAAATAATTAGACATGTTAAATCAGAATTTGGTAACAATAAAACATGGTGAGAAAAAAAAAAAAATCGTTAATTGTGAAACTTTTAATAAATTGATATTAAATTGTATAAGTTTCATGATTTTAATCAATAAGACATGCTTTCTGATGAATAAAATTTAATTTAACCATTTAAAAAGGAGTCCAGAAAAATTAAAGTGGAAAAAGCGGAATTTGAGAAAAAATACAATTGATTTCAAAGGGCCCTAGCCTTTTTAATGGTGAAAGCCATATGAGTTCGATATCGATTCTCAAAAGCAGCGAATCTATCTTTTCCGTTATTTATTTCAGCAAACATTTAAAAGAAGATCTGATTAATATGAATCTTTTCATTATTCTTCTCCACTAGATGTCACCCTCTTATTTACCCTTTTACTGTCACCCATTCAGTGCTTATCGTGCCGGAGATACTGTCGACAAGAACCAAGAACAAAGCAATGTGTGCGATTTGCAATGCTCAGGTAAAATTCTATAGTAATACTACAAATCTACGGAAGCATTTGATATCACGCTTAAAGGCACCATTCATTGATTGATTGAATGAATGTTGGAATGAATGCATGATTGAATGAATGACTGAATGAATGAATGAATGATTGGATGGTGCAACGCACTGTTTTGTTTACACAAGCACGGACGATGCTTGCGGTGTTTTCAGGCTCTGTCGTCTCACTGTGATGATATGAATACACGAATATCATCTCCAGCTGCTCTGAGAGTCACTTCATTAGCATTTTACCGTTTAATCTGACAAAACTACCATCATATCACATACACAGCAGCTGCAAGTTCCTCACGGCAACCCGTCAAAATAAGTTTAGTTTCACTTGAAAAAACTGTCAAAAATATATAACTATTTAGCAGTCTTAAGACTCAATGTAACAACAATGCTACTACTACTACTACTACTACTAATAATAATAATAATAATAAATATGAATAAATCTATTTTTTAAAAGGAATAATCACATTTGTTTTCTTTTTAATTTTAACAGTAAACCTCTGTTGTGCAGCACTTTGTTTGCCAAAAAATAAAAGGGTTTTTCATTTGATTAGGATAAATTAAATTGTTTTATGCCTTCATCTGATTACCAGAAAAATTAAGAACATTTTATATGGCCCTATTATAGTTTAAAAAAAAGGTCCCTATACAAAAAAAAAATCATTTTTTAGAAATAACAATAGCATTTGTTTTAAAACTATATTCACTAAATGTAATAAAAAAAAATAAAAAAATAAAAAAAATCGAGAACCGAATCGAG
>NC_056604.1:588236-620736 GCF_018340385.1 Cyprinus carpio
TCATTATTGCTCTTGTTGGGAACCACGGCTCGCACGGCGTTTATCTGACGAGAGCCAAAACATTGAGCGAGTCGAGCCCGAGATTCACAGGAAAGAGTAAAAACACTGACATAAAGAGCACAGCACCATCAATAAAAGCCAGACAAATGGAAGAAAAGCCCTGTGTACCTTTTCCTTCATCTTCTCGAACGATCCTCCTTGAGACATGACCATTTTCGAGTGCGTGTCGAACACCACTCCTGACACATCTGGAAAAAGAGGAGGGAGGAGAGACTGAGAGAGATTTCCACGTGTTCACTTCTGAAACGCAGCTCGAGCACTCAAGTCTTGGCAGAGGATCTCGGTTAAAGCTTTTCCCCAAAAATATGTAGGTCAAGAGAAGAGCCAGAGAGAGACAGAAGCAGAACGATCGCACAGAGATCAGGACGTCCCGAAGAAGAGCTTTGACCCCCGATGCAAAGATCAGAGTCATTTAAATCAACTCCCAATCTGACACGCTTCAAATACATAAAGGTTATTAAATAAAAAACAAACAAATACACTAAATGAAGTCTTTAGAAACAGCTCTCATCACTAGCAGTAAAATATAATCACTTTAGAGTGGAGTAACAGCTGAACGTTATAAAAACATTATTCAGTTTAGTGCAGCATTACAGTGTGCTACATGCAGTATCTACATTTGTTTTCTGTTTTATAGTAACGCAAACCACTAAGCAACCGATAATGACTCGATTATCATACTGTATGTGTGCAGAAATCAGAACAGCACAGGCCTGAGAAACAGGCGAAGCGTCCACGCTTTCTCTATAGTATAATCTCATCGGTCTTCACATCTTTATCTCTCGTTTAATTCATTTTTACATTTGTTAGCAGTATGTTTGTCCTTTCCATCTCGAACTATACAGAGAGTCAGAATCACCCTGACGACTCCTATAGTTCATACTCATTCCTTTTTAATATTTTCAGTTTTTACAGCCCCACACGAGTCTGTGAAGTGGCAAATGTTTATAGTTTCCCATAATTCCCCCTTCTGTGAGGAGATCATGCTTCGAGACAGGACAGAACGTAATCAAACACTAAAACAACTCAGACACGAATGTGATTTCCAGCAGAGATTAACACTTCATCTCTGTCGGTGCTGCCGCAGGCTGCTTTATGAGAGTAGAAAATAACACCACAATCAGTCACAGCTCAAGCACCATCATCTGTCTTCACTCAGAATCAGTGATCTACAAGATAAACTGATAACCGACCGCAGGTTTACTAGTACAGTAACTGTATCAGCAGGTTTCCAAGTGAATTACAAACAGCCACACCTTCGGCTCACACAGGAATCTGTGACGCTGCTAAACGTCAGATGTTCACTCGCCCTGCATCGGTCTGACTGGATTTTTCTCTCAACTATGCTGTCTGGTGACTCTGCTGATGCTGCCGAGCGCGTTTGTGCGTGGATTTCCCTCCGAGCAACATTTCTCAAGCTCTTGAGAAGCTGTGAAACTGATAAGAAACCGGTCAGAAACATCGGCCATAAAGACGAGTGATGCAGCGAGGCGTGGTCTGACCGGGTCAGAGGCTTCTGAAGACACCGGCTGCTCACGGTTTACAGAGCGTCCACCACCCCGCCAGAGTTCAGCAATTTGCAAAGTCACTGAGACGCAAAGTCTTCATTTGCCAAACAAAACCAGAGACTGCAGAGCGAGCGACTCGACCGCATGGCATTAAAGAAATGTCTCGTCAAACGCAGCCTAGTCTTTGACGTGATTTGTGTTTCTACCAAAGACTAAAAACCTCCCAAGATCAGCATCTGAGTGAATCAGCTGCTCATGACCGCTCTTCACTTGCTTGAGAAACGAAACTCAGGAAACAAATCTCACAGCGCAAAGCTACAAACTATTAACACAAATAACACTGACGGCACTGTCGTGTTCTCAGGTATCAGTCATTCTGATTCTGAAAGAGACAAATATAACATCATCAGCTGCTGCCATCAAACCATCTGCTGCACAATAACTCTGGAATAACTCCAGAAGTAGAAGCATATTTTATTTATCTGGTGTAAATTAAGTATTGGATGAATATTTTATTAAAAGTTATATTTATTTAGATTGTGAAATTTATATTGAGATTTAGATACACATTCAAAACCAAACACAAGTTACATTACACAAGATTTTTTACATTAACTTATGATAAAAATTCAAACTTTTTCTGGAAAAATTCTACTAAGTAACTCTTTAAGTGAGTTCACTTCATAAAAGAGAGTTTTCTACATGCATTAAAAGGCGAACAGTTTAATAAAACAGACCTGTGACATCTGCTAAATACCACTTGAGCAAATCTAGTTTTAACAGAGATTAAAACTGTTTGAAATTTCCGGATGCATTTCTGGAATTACTTGGAATAAAATTATTTTTGCCCCCCATGAAAGAGACATGATTCAGATAGAACAGCTACAGTTACAAAATAAAGCAATAAGAGTTCAATGAAAAACATAACATTGAATTCGTGAGTGGGTTAGAAACAGAAAGTGAGGAAAGAGTACTGCCTTTATAACCACTCGTGTGGTTAACCTTTACCTGAATAGAAGGCGTCACACATCTAAAGCAGCACATACTGTCTTTGAAAACCAAACCAAACTTATCAAGATATGTCTTCAGAATAAGGAGATAATATTATCGCCTGTCAGTGATCATATGAACAGAATCATATCTGGCGATCGCTCACCTTTAAAACTGCTCTTCCTCGCCATCCTCCTCAGTCAGTCACAAATCTACAGGAAGAGAGAAAATCTGAAGTTTAACACCTGCCACTGTAATCAAGTAAAACAGTTCAAAACTCAAAACAAGAACAGTGAGATGAAGAAAAAAGCACTGATGTAAAATGAGGCTGATCTGATTCCTGCAGCGCAGACAGACTCTCTGGAGCTCATGGTAAGAGATTAAACCCTGTTTGCGTTAGTCGCTCAGTAAAGTGCCATCACACCCAGAAGTGAGGCGACGGCTCCTTAAGATGTTTATCTCGCTCCATCACACGAGAAGAGAAACTGCGTGAAACGTCAGAGGCTTCTGTTACTGAAGAAACGGCCTCAGAATTCAGTGTAGAGATGTGATGCTGCATTAAAGTGCTGATATCTGTGTAGATGCACCTAAGCCAGCTCTGAGCAGCATTAAACAGTAAAACAGCTCAACACGCCTGCAGCGCAAACATTAGAATATCTCGAACCAAGCCCAACTTAAACATGACACTAACACGGAGTTAGATCCTCCTGAAGGCCAGCGGGGAGCTGGATCTTCTTCTGTGCTGCTGAGATCTACAGGATTCTCAATTCAATTCAATTCAATTCAATTCGTACTTTATTGGCATGACAATTGTTACAATGTATAGCCAAAGCATAGTGTTTACACTGAATGTAGAACATATATCCATTTTTAAATCTCTCTCTCTCTGCGTTTCCCAAAAGCAAGTATGGTCGCGAGCTCCATCGTTAACAATAGAGTTGAGTGGAATTACGAACAGAGTTCGCGAACGATCCTCAGAACGCCAGAGCTTTAACTGAAACGATCTGATGAAGGAAACTAAAGCGTGCTTTCATTCCCGTTAGCCCCTCTGAAGCCCAAAACAAAACACATCTGAGCGAATAACGGAAACGGAGTGTTAAACGGAGACAGAAGCGTTCCTGACGTTACCTCCGTGAATCCGGACCCGTTCCTCCGCGAGAGCCCGGTGTCACCGGCTGCTTTATGAGCGTTTACTCAGCACTCTCTCTCTCTCAGGAAACAGAAACCTAAGCTATGCAAACACGTACGTTTGGATGACGCACACGCCCGTTCCCAGCGGCGGCGACGCAACCGGAGCGTCACGCGGCGTCAGCACACGCGCACCTGAGCAGGTGAAGCCGCGTTCATCGCGCGCTGTGTTTAACGTTACCTGACGGCGCTGTTTGCCAAAAAGGAGGCGCGCGGCTCGCTTACGCACCCGGAATCTTCCCGCTCCGCGCCTCAGAACCGGATCCGAGCCGCGTCCAGAAGAAGAGAGGCGGAACCGGAGCCGCTCAGAGCGCTGATGTGGCACTGCACACGTGACCCTAATGATTGACAGGTGTCAAACAAACACTCGTCCAGCACGCGCAGATCACCGCTGCTGAGGATGCGGAATACTCAGAGCTGATGTGGCACTGCACACGTGACCCTAATGATTGACAGGTGTCCTCCTCTCTCTCTCTCTCTCTCTCTCTCTCTCTCTCCTCTCTCTCTCTCTGTCTCTCTCCCTCTCTCTCTCTCTCTCTCTGGCTTTGTGGCAGTCTCTTAGCAACGCCTCCGCTAGCCGCGGAGCTAATGTTTGCTAACCGAGAGCAACTCGCACGGATCGACGCGCGGATGAAAACAGCCGCTCGGAGCCCGGGTTTTACGAGCCCCGTTGTGTTTTTGTGCGCGTTCGCAGGCGCATCGCGCGCGCAGCCGCGTTCGCGGAGAAAAGGAGGCGTTTAATCAGGAGAGCGATGGAGGGAACGTCTTACCTGCACGAGCGGCGGGACTCCGCGGCGCGAACACACGCGGCGAACGCTCTTTTATTTGACTTTTGTGCAATCGCTTCTGCGCGAACGTCTGTCTTTTCTTTCAGCCGGCTCACGCGTCACTTCCGCTCGGCCAGCGTTCCCTTCCGCGTCACTTCCGCTCGGCCAGGTTTTAAATCTATTGGTTCTTCATAAAGGCAAATAATATCTGCAAGTAGAAGGAAGAAACTTAACAACATTCTTCAAGGGATCATTCATAATTAACTCAGCCTTCTTCTGAGTCCTGACCCTTTACAAGCCGTTCAAATCATTTATTCAGTACAACAGTGAAACATCTTCATGAAAGTCCTGTCCACATTAAAACTACAGAGTCTCGCAGATAAACACAGGCTTACACTTTTGGGAAAGTTTCCTATTCTATTCTATCTATAGCACAACTGTACATACAATTTATTTTATTTTTCAATTTATTTTTCTGTCTTCGCTTATTTATATTTACATGAATGTGTATTTTTTGTTCTCATCTCATGTTTTGTTGTCTGTGTTGTTGTCTTGTGACACTAAAGCAGATTCCTGGTATGCACGAACAAAGCTCTTTCTGACTCTGACTTCTGCTCAGTGCTGCGTTCACACTGTTCCTCCTCCACACAACACTCACTTTGAGATTGTTCCTCAAACACAGCATCATATGACCTCAGAAGTTACAAAAAACACCTTTGACTTTTTAGCTAGTCGAATGCTAAAGGGTTAGTTTGCATGGCTTGGATTATATCTTCTCCATAAGATCCGATCTAACCCAGTGTGAGGGCCACACATGTTACTGAACAGAGGAAACATGCTGTTCATATCATGTCTGGAGTATACACCTCTAACAGCAGGTGATGACGAGGAGCTCGGAGAACAGCTGACAGGTGTTTTTACATTCGTGTGGAATGCATTTAAGCATGTATTTCAATGGAAAGGAAGAAAAAAAACATTTCTATATGTAGAATTATTGATACATCCGAGAAGTTCCACATCCATAAAATGAAACGAATGTTTGGCTTCTGTTTTCAAAGAATTAATTTAAGCAAAATAGTTTGTGTGTGTGTAAATGCAATGTCATATCATTATAAACGTTGATATTTCTAGATATTATTTTGTTACATTGAACGGAAGCAGTGTAACTCTGTAACCTCAGGTCGTTCACCGCACACTGCTTCAAGCTTCGAAACCTTCGAGAATCATGTGTTTCGAAACAACCAAAGTCACGTGATTTCAGTAAACGAGGCTTCGTTACGTCATAACTGTTTCGAAACGTTTCCAAATTTCATTAGTTTGCCGCTGGGGTCGATCTCTCATGATCGACTCTGATCTCGGATCAGTTTTATCCATTTATAGACATTTTTAACGAGACATTTGTGTAATTAAAAGAATGAGTTGTAGTCTCTTACTGGCCTGTTTAAGCTCTCCATAAAACAAACAAAACAAGCCCTGCAAATTAATAATAATTATTATTGTAAAAACACACATTATGCAGACACTTCATTTTTTATGGTATTTCATTATTTTGATTCCATTTAATATATTAGACTTTCAAGAAAGCATTTGCATTGAGTTTGTAAAAAGCAGTTTTAATGCATGTTTAGCCTGAGTGTTTGTTTCATTTACACAGTTTGGACCAGCAGGCGTCAGCAGCGTGTGGTGTTTCGAGCGCTTCGAAACAGTGAATCGTTTTGCGAAACAATCGGTTCAATTGATTCGAAGCTTTAAAAAGCTTCGTTTCTCCCATCACTACTGCACAAAGCAATGGAAAGAAAAAGAAAAATGTGTCGTGGTGGACTGAAGAGTGCACAGTGACAATAAGAGAGAGGAATAAGGCATTTCGATGTTTAAAAAGGTTAATAACTCAAGATACAATTGTAGATTATCAGAAGAAAAGGGCAGTTGCAAGAAGGGTAATTAAAAATGCAAAAAGAAAGGCCTGGCAGGAGTTTTGCAATACAATTGGGAGAGAGACTGGTATGCATGTGGTGTGGAGAATGATTAGGAAAATGAATGGCATTAATAGTTATAAGGAGATCCCAGTAATTGAAGAAGAAGGGGAAATGAATGTTACAAATAAGGAAAAGACAGAAGTCTTAGCTAAAACCTTTGCTAAAATTCACAGTATTGAAAATTTGGATGAGAAGTTTTTAAAAAGAAGACAAGAAATAAGTAAAGTATATAAGAATGTTCATACAAAAAAACAAGGAGTTGATAACATTATGGATGAAGGTTTTAATTCTTTTGAGTTAAAAATAGCCATTAATAATTCAAAGAATACAACACCAGGGAGAGACATGATCAGTTATAGTATGTTAAAAAATTTACCAGAGGTGGCCTTTAAAGCAATATTGGATCTATATAACCATATATGGAGTGAAGGCATATTACCCAAAGATTGGAAAAGTGCAATAGTGATACCAATAATGAAACCAGGGAAAGATGCAACAAAAGCTAATAGTTATAGACCAATTGCCCTACGTCGACATTATGTAAAGTAATGGAGAAAATGATAGTAAGAAGGTTGGGTTATTTTCTAGAGAAAAAAGAGATATTAACATCAGATCAGAGTGGTTTTAGGAAAAAGAGGTCTACAATGGATGCTTTAATATTATTTGAAAATGAAGTTAATGAAAGAATATTTGATTGCTGTTTTCTTTGACATTGAAAAAGCATATGATACTCTATGGAGAGAAGGATTGTTAATTAGGCTAAATAAAATTGGAGTGGGGGGAGAATGTATAATTGGATATTAGATTTCCTGTTTGAACGCACTTTTCAAGTAAGAATAGGGGAAGAAATGTCTGCATCTTATGATATTCTGAATGGGACCCCACAAGGAAGTGTAATCAGTCCAATTTTGTTTAATTTAATGATTAATGATATATTTGAAAAACTTAATCCTAACATTGGAAAGGCATTGTATGCAGATGATGGAGCAGTATGGAAAAGAGGTAGGAATCTAAGGAGTATAGTAAAAGGAATACAGGAAGCAATACATGAAGTTGAAAGATGGTCAGTAGACTGGGGATTAAAGTTTTCAGTAGCAAAGACTCAATATATGATTTTTACAAAGAAGAAGAAGATGGAACAAATTACACTGAAATTATATGATCAACCATTAGAAAGAGTTTCAGAATTCAAATATCTTGGACTAATCTTTGATGGAAAATTAACATGGAAGAGACATATTAAGAAAATTGAAAATAAATGTAAAGGTATAATAAATTGTATGGTAGCAATATCCAAGTATGAATGGGGAGCAAGCAAGAGATCATTATTGCATGTATATCAAGAATTAATTTGCTCTAGTATAGATTATGGATGTACAGTGTATGGGGCTGGATCTAAATTAGAGATGAAGAAATTGGAAAATATTCAATCTAAAGCACTTAGAATCTGTTGTGGGGCAATAAGATCAACCCCTTTAGATGCCATCGGGGTTGAAATTGGGGAGATGCCATTAGATTTGAGAAGAAAGAAAATGTCTTTGATGTATTGGGTTAATCTACAGGGAAGTGAAAGAAATCACCATATATGAACAGTTTTAAAAGATTGCTGGGAATATAAAAAGAATGGAGGAAATAGTTTTGGATGGAAATATGAGCAATGGGTCAAGGAGTGTGACCTGAAGGATGAAGTTATCTGTCCTAATATACCACTACATGGTGTATCAGTATGGAATATTACTGAACCTGTTGTTGAGATGAGATTATTAGATGCCCGGGAAAAAGAAGAAGGGTATAGTAATAGTTTTGAAATCAGTGGTTTTATGAGAGAAACATTTTATTCTTTTATACAGATTTATACAGATGGATCTAAAGACCCAGTGAGTCAGAAAGTGGGTATAGGAGTGTATATTCCCAGATTTAAATCACAAATAATCTTAAGATTAAGTGATAAATTATCTGTATATTCCACAGAATTAAGTGCTATAATAGTAGGATTGCAGTGGGTTGAACAGGTTAAGCCAAAGAGGGTTGTAATTTGCTCAGACTCTTCATCAGCTCTCAAAAGTATAATGTCAACAAGAACTGATAGAGAAGACCTGTTGGTGGAAATTTATACATTATTATACAGACTGAAAGCAGAGGGTATAGTAGTATATTTCTGTTGGGTACCAGCACACATAGGGATAGTAGGGAACGAAAAGGTTGATCAATTAGCAAAAGAAGCATTAAAGAAAAACTTGGTGGATATTAAGGTACCCCTGGGAAGAAGTGAGGTAAAATCAGTGATGAATAAGGAAATAAGAAAACTGTGGCAACAAAGATGGGAAAATAGTAGTACAGGCAGCTGGTATTATAATATTGAAAAATCAGTAAGGAAAAATGAACAGTTTTATGGAAGACATAGAAAGGAAGAAGTTATGATATCAAGATTAAGGTTTGGACATACAGGATTAAATTCAACACTTGCAATAATGGAGAAGCATGAAAATGGTATGTGTGATGTGTGTGATGTATTAGAAACAATAGAGCATGTGTTTTTTAAGTGTAATAAATATCATGATGAGCGTAATAGTCTTTTCAGCAACATAAAGAATAAACCAGTGAGTGTAGTGGACCTACTGGGAAAGGGTTTGAGAGATAATCAGGTATATATGGCGTTTTTAACCTTTTTAAAGTGTACAGGATTAGAGTATAGGATATAGATGTAGTAATGCTTTCATCCATCTCAGAGAGTGAGGAGTCTACTGTGGAAGCTGGAGGAGCTGAACACGCAGCGCCAGTTCAAGCACGGGATCTGATCCTTTGGGGGCGGGTGGGGCAATTAAATAAAAATTATACAGATACATCACCCATGCAAGTAAGTAGGTTATAGAGTAGGTGGCGGTAATAATCCAAAGGAGTGAATAGCCATATAACAAGAAGAAGAAGAAGAATCACTACTGCACAGTCTCGCGATAGCGACACCGAACGGAAACGGAAGTTAGTCTTTGTTAAAGATGGCAACCCCCTATGTGACAGATGATTCTGGTAAAGCATTTCACACACAAACACACATTTCTGCGTAGATAGTCATATAATCATCGTGTGTGTTAGTGATGAAGCGTGGCGTCGCGCGCTCGAGCTGATCGCGACACTGCCTGGATTTCATTCCTTCTGAATGCTGCTTATTTCTATATATATATGTGTGTGTGTGTGTGTGTGTGTGTGTGTCATCTACTCGAGCTCGTTTTGTCCTGCTGAGATACAAACATTGCAGCGGTGAAGCGCATAGCCTAATAATAATAATAATAATAATAATAATGCAGATAATAATAACAAAACGGTGTAGTGGAGGGGTTAACTGCAATAATATATTTACTTAAAGCCTTTATGTAAATGCATTGTAAAGGGTTATTAAAAGGTGTAATGCATTATAATTATTGATAATGTGCGCTGATACATTATATCTTATAAATAATTATAACAGGTTTTAAAATGCATAGTGTAACAATGAATTGATAAGTGTTACATTTATTGATGAGATTCTATGATGCATTATGATGTGCATTACAAGGCATAATTAATGCATTAAAACATCGCATTGAATCCTTCTTCAAGAATCAGCTCAAAACACACCTCTCATCTTTATTAGACTCTAGCACTCTGTTCTAATTCTATTCTTCAAAAACACGCCCCTTTAGATTTGCACTCTATTCATTTACTAACTGCTTGTTTTCTTTAAAAAAAACCTAACACTAGCTTCTCTATTCTTTATTATTATTATTATTATTATATAATTTAAATAAAACCCTTGCTGCGAGTACTGCATTAGGCTAACTGAGACAGCACTTGTGTATCATTGCTCTTTTGTTAGTTTTGATTGCTTCTGTTGTCCTCATTTGTAAGTCGCTTTGGATAAAAGCATCTGCTAAAGGACTTAATGTAAATGTAAAACTACTTTTATAATGCATTATACATTAAAGTGTTACTATAATTGTTTTAAAATAAATATATTATTTTTATTAATGTAATTAAAATAAGAGTAATAAAGTTAAAGTTTTCAGTGTGTCAAAGAGCTTCAAAATGTTGATGTTTAGTCTTTTTGTGCCATATACAGATATGGCACTTTCTTTCATCGTCCTGACTATCAGGAGTTAGTTACTCTAGTGTTTGGAAGTTAGGGTCGTGTGCAGAAGAGCGTGATTCAAGCACTGCAGCTGAGTGGATTACAAAGAAAGAAAGAAAAAAGACTCGCAGAATTCTGTTCAGTTTCAGCCTTTATAGGGAGTAGCAAACATGGAAACAAAGATGTTTTGTCTATCCTTGAGTGTTAAATGTTATAAAAATAAGCACTTGTGAAAGTATGTTAGCATTGTGTACCGGTCCTCTTGCAAACTCCTCAGCTTTCAGAGATCAAAATGAACTAATCCTCCAGTATTGTGTTAAACAGTCTGCATAGCACTTCATCTTCATAACGAGGGTTTTTGTAAAATGTTGCAAAAATGTAAATGTGTGTATGTGTGTGTGAGAGAGAGAGAAATTACAGTTTTAGACATATAAGGTAATAAAAAAAATATTTAAAAATGTCTTAAAGCAGCTACAAACGAGCATGTAAAGCAAATATGTTTAAAGGAAGGTCCGTGTGGAGCATGTCCCTGATCCGCGCAGTGTTCTTCCTCCTCACCTGTGTGCATCTCGGTTGTCTTGTGGATCCAAATAAAAGAGTAAACTGTGTGTGTGTTTCAGGTAAATATATCGCCGCCACGCAGCGTCCGGACGGCTCGTGGAGGAGGCCGCGGCGGGTGAAGGACGGATACGTCCCGCAGGAGGAGGTACCGGTGTAAGCTCGACCGCCGCGACCCCTCGCTCTGTTGTGCATGTGTGCTCTCCGCTAACACGCTTCTCTCTGTCTGCAGCTATGAGAACAAGTACGTCAAGTTCTTCAAGAGCAAACCCGAGCTGCCCCCCGGCATGAGCCCCGAGGACGAGACGCAGAGCGACGCCGCTGGACTCTCCAAAACCGCCAAACGCAACATGAAGCGCAAAGAGAAGCGCAAACAGCAGAGCCAGAGCCCGCAGGAGGACGTGAAGGCCCCGAGCGCAGAGCTGGAGCACATGACCCTCGCCACAGACGAGAAGACCGCCAGCGACCCGACAGAGAAGACCAAGAAGATGAAGAACCTGCGGAAGAAGCTGCGGCAGGTGGAGGAGCTCCAGCAGAAGCTGGATTCTGGAGAGCTGAAGACCCCCAGCAAGGAGCAGCTGGACAAACTGAGCCGGGGCCAGGCCCTACGGGACGAGCTGAGGCTGCTGGAGGCAGATCTGTGAGATCTGTACGTCAGTCCAAGCTCATTCTTGTGTTTTATACATCATGAAGAAACATGGCGGCGTCTTGCGCTCTGGACTCTAGATGCGGGTCGTCCAGAACTCGCACGAGCGCAGACGTCAGATTAGAGACTGATGGACTGTGGTGTCATAGTGTTTTTTTACCACGGCATGAAATTCTAATGTGTAGACTTGTGTTATATAAAACATAGCATAACCATCTTCCTGTTTTACTGCCATTCATATCATCTGGCATATCCCAGTAACTGATGTTTTAATGAAATCTACAGCCTTGATCGTGCACTCTTAGACCGTGTGATGAAGACTAGTATGAGTTTGTGTCTTATATTTCTGTATGATATAATCAAACATGCTGTTTCAAACATCAGCGCGATCACAGATGTGATGCTGTCAGTGTTGTGTTTTCATTCCAAACAAAACCGTAACAGAGCCACAGTTACAGAGTTACAGCAGTGCTTCGTTACTTTCAAAGTGAAAGGAGTTTTTTGAACAAACCAATGATTCAGTGATGCATTCATAGAGACACTCGCTTGTCTTTTTCCTGAATAAATCAGCTATTTCAGATCGGTTGATTGAATGATTCAGTGACTCACTCGTTAAGACGCTGAGTTTTAGTTTAATATTTCAGGTATCATTTATAAGAGCTCATTTTATTCATTTAAATATTATTGTAAGACCTTGGCAGTCTTTATGCAGTTGTAACTGTGGTGTAAAGTGTAACGTCATCTAAACACTTCTTCTGCAGTGCAAAACTGGGTCTTACTGACACTGATTTAAATTGATTTGTAACAGTCTACAGTGTCTTCTTGTTCTAACTGAATCTGATTAAATGTAAGAATGTGAGATAAAAGATGATGCATATATCTAACAGGGTTAGAAAACCGTCACCTTTCATGACTGACAACACAAGATACATACATTTACTGAGCAGATGCTTTTATAAGATAATAGTTTTGCTTTGTGAGATGAATATCCGCAAAATTAAACCTACGAAAATAACACTTCAATTGCACTTGTGTCTATTCAAATCTGCTATACATTTTAGACTTTTTATTATTATTATTATTATTATTCTAGAGTCTGGCAGCCCTGATCATTTATTTTCAGTAATGAATTGCACATAATGTGTTGCTCACTCAGCATTTCTATTTCAAAAGTTGGTTTGGGGGGAAAGGAAACAGCAGGACTGACAGCTAAAAGGACATTCATTTATTTTTATATAAAAACCCACATAGTACATTAAAAACAAAACCACACAGATGCAGGAGACAGAGAGACAGCTGCTTACATCCATTAAAGCCTGTGATATATCACACCTGCATCGAGCTCACGCATGCTTTCAAGAACTTGAGCAGGATTCATAAGCTCAGTACCACACATTACAGACCGTTACACATGTACAAGAAACAGCAGAACATTTGGTTACAGGCTCCTAAAACACATTCTGTGACGTGACGCACCTGAAACAAGTGAACAAGTGCATTATTTCTCATCCAGTGCAACAAAATAAACCGATGATGGTGAACGTGAAAATAGAGTGAAAATCAATTCATAGAGATGAAGCAAAACCAAACAGAAATGTTGGAACTGATAAAAGATGCTCTCAGTACTTCAGTCCACTGATCTCACACACAAACACACTCTTTAAAATGATCACAAACATTAAAAGCTCAATCTAATCGTTTAAAGCATTCAGAGTCTCCTTTTATGTGGTCACATTGTTGAAAACATTTGATTAGTATGAGGTTTTGCCGACGAGGATAAAGAGGGAGATAATACACAGAATAACACGCTGATCAGGAAGTAGGGTGCTCCAACTTGAAGATGTCGACATGTTTCTAGGCGATCAAAGCACAAGACCAGCGCAGCACATCTACAGAATAACTACGAGAGCGTCCCGCGATCAGAGGTAGGTAGTGCCAGTCATCTGGTTAATGAAGCGGCGAGCCGGCGATACTCAATAAGGCCATGTTAGTCCAGTCAAGACAATAATAGTGCATATGTATTTAAGGTGTCCAGGTCTGTCTCATTTGATCAGCACCGCTTTGATTCAGATGCTACATTTAATTAGTGTTTAACTCAATTACAAAAAAAACATCTCTAGCACAATCGTATCAGACGGATTCATTTGTTTTTATTTACTTGGAAACATTTCTACGTTTTGCAGGTGCTGCTACAATAACAAAAAACGAACTAGTGCACAATCATGTGTTCAGTAGTGAATTCTTGTGATCAAATCATACCGCTCGTCCTCGCTGTTCTTAAGCTCACTTAACTGCATGTAAACGGTGAAAAGTAATTACCAGTATCAGTGCACATTCTTCAGAGTGAAGTTACGTCGTGAGGCTTTGCATTAGATTTGGGTGTGTATTAATGTGAACCCTGATGGTGTGAAGCTCGCGGTCGGCTGAAGGCACTCGAGATCGGACTCGACTTGAGCCACACGACGAGGAGCTCAAGAGAACGAGACAGAGTTAACAGACACCTCACATGTAGGACAGCCGCTTGGCCGTGATGAACTCCTCCAGATGAACCGCTCCGCCGCCCAGGAGCCCGAACGCAGGGTACATGGTCCCCGAGCAGTCCACCGGTCGCTCGTACAGGCAGCGCATGGTGTCTGCGTCGTAGAAGAACACGCGGCCGGCGTCATAGTCCAGACAGACTCCGATCCTCTGCGGCATGGGCAGGACGCGGCTGCCGTGATCTCCGGCGGCGCTGGCGGACGCTTTGGGGATGAAGAGCCGGCCCATGCCCACAGTGACCAGCGTGAAGGGCTGCGAGACCTCGAAACAGGTGTCCTCACTGCCGCTGTCGTGACCGCTGTCGTGGTCGTACCTGACGGAAGAAACAGATAACATCAAGTTCAAAACACAAATAAATGCACAGCCATTTGTATACTGCATTGAAAACGTATGTTGCAGCTCAGACAGCTTGACGGGTCGTGTGTCACAGAGCTGTAAAAACACTCACTGAGTGAATGAATCACATCTGTGCCGAACTCTTATTACAAAGCAAAAACAAACACGCTCCTTCGATCCATGAACGTTTCTCTCAGTTAACGTGCGAGATGTCTCAGTCTGAAGCGTCTGTCTCAGCGAATCAACACATGCTGTTGTGAATAATGAAGCGAAGCGTCTACTCATAGGATAAGAACACGCAGTCTCATGAATAATTTAATAGACACCGACGCATCATCAAATTGTGACGTCAACACAATGTAGATTTTAAACCCCAAATATGAAAATAGTGCAAAAACGCTTAAAATTAACCAGTTTTCTTCAACAGTTAGAACTAGCGAACGCTAACATTGTCTTCTATGATGTGCAACACAAACACTTCTGTCAAAATCTCAGAAAAAGTAGTCTGGGGTTTCATGACCTTTAAGTGATGAAGTTTTACGTGCAAAAAAAGTTAACATACAGCCCTGCCATTTACCATTTATAGCCTTAAAAGAGATACAGATACATTTAGAACTTAAAACTTTAAGGACCCTTGCAAATGAGAATGAGTATCAAAATGTCTGCTAAATGATCAAATGTCATAACGTACAAGTGTGTGTGTGTGTGTGTTTGTGTGTGTGTGTCTGAGTGTGTGTGTGTGTTCTCACCGGGGGCTGCTGGTGTCTCGTGGGTTGTGAAACCACTCTGTTAGTTTGGAGTCAGAAGCCACTCCCACTTTGATCATGTATGAATCGGGCTGCACACGGAAAGCCCAGTAATGGCGTCCGTGAGAGATGCCCGTGTCGCCGATGATGTAGTCGAGACAGATGTAGCTCCCCGTCTGCACGCGCTCCGCAGCTAAGAGCAAGCTCATCCCCGCCACGCTCTCCACAGAGTCTCTGCGTTTGCTCAGCTGCAGCCGCTCCGCACTGAACCCACACTTCTCGTTAAACAGGAAGCCAAACACTGAGGAGCACAGACACACACTATCTGACTAACACAGATTTAAATCATGGACAGGAAGAGGAAGTGCATTTCCAGTTACAGCAGCTGCCTCTACAATGGCTCCTTTGACAACATATTTAATTTTCAGTTTGAAGGAATAAAAGTTATTAATGTGTTTGTGTGCATCATCACTGAAAGAAAATTCATTCACACAAGGGGTCGGCCAGGGGTTGGAGCAAAAAACACTCCTGAGCCTGAACTTTTTTCCGGGGCTTGGGGGTTACAGGGGCAGATACATACACAGCGTTATTTGGCAAACAAAAAAAGAAAATGATTTTCCTCGAAACTAATTAGTAATGTATCTGCCATTAGCCCTTGACAGACTCAGACTACAGATTATGGAGGAATATTTGAAACGGCAGTGGTTAAGTGTTTTCAGTCACAAGATCAGAAACTTTTATTTTGAAATTGCAATGTACAATGCAATGTGCATATTTAGAAATGTGTGTATGTATTCTCCTGTGTTGGCACAGGTTTAAATGATTTACATTACACATCAAGTGAGTTTTCCCAGATGAACGTTAATTTAGCAACCCAAACTGGACCTTTTCAAAAATCCCGGTAAATTCGTTCTGACAATCATATCGTTCATATGGAGATGACATGATTATTCTGAGCTGTTTACAAAGCTCCGCTGCTTTTTTTAATAGCTTTTCTATGTAAATATGACTCTAGATGGAAATCTTTGACCATTGCACCAATCTTTGTTTCATCAGCTAATGCACGTCTCGTGTTCATAAGAGCAAAAACTTCTGATTGGCTAGTAATGTTAGTCTGGTTGAGAGTGAAAGCTGTGTTCCTCATACATTGGTAGGAATTCCTGCACTCGAACGTGATATCAACAAGTGTTTTAAGTGTATAATGACTTTTTTCCCCGCAGCCAAACGCCGCACGCTGGAGATCCGGCACGGTGCCGGAGAACTTTAAGCCCTGGTTGGCAATGTTTTGGCCATGAAGTGCCGTTTTTACATTTTCTAGTTGATCGCTGAGCTTTACACTGCCTGGCCAAAAACCCTCTAATTTCAAGCATTTTCATCTTTAGCTTTGATTGCAGTTGTGTAATCCTCACACTTGTGTAGTATTTATAGACAAAACAACAGAGCTGCAGCTACAAGCACAGGAGTGTGTGTGTGTGTGTGTGTGTGTGTGTGTGTGTGTGTGTGTGTGTGTTTACCCGGTGCTGGAGGCGTGTGGAGGGTCACCTCGGGGCTGCTGGGGCTGTAGACTCCGTTCCTGCAGCTCTTGACTCTGAAGGTGTATCTGGAGCCTGCGCTGAGGTCAGACAGCACTGTGCTGCAGCCGAACACAGGCTCGCTCGCCCTCCAGCCGGACTCTTCCTCAGATCCCAGCTTCCTGAACTCCACAATGTGATGATCGGTGGGCAGAGAGTCTTCAGACAGATGCCAGTGGATCAGACCCTCGTTATAAACGCGGCAGCGAGAGAGATCGATCACTGGAGGCTCAGGAACTGAAGAGAGAAACCATCGTCAGCTTTCAGTCAGCACCGAATGTCTTCTTCAATCTGTCTTTTTCTATAAAAGATTACCAATCAAGCACTTGTATTTACACGCTGGTCAAATAAGGCTGTGAAAATTCATCTGCATTGTTAATCCTTTTGATCTTTTATTTAAAAAAAAAAAAAAAAAAAAAAAAAATTATAAAAATGTATCCTTTCATTGGATAATAAGAATTTAAAATGGGGGGAAATATCATTATGAAATAAATGTTTTTCTCTAATACACATTGGCCACAATTAATAGCACGCTTTTATTCAATACTTTTTGAAACCTCCATTTGTCAGTTTAACAGCTCTAAATGTTCTCCTATAATGCCTGATGAGGTTAGAGAACACCTGACAAGAGATCAGAGACCATTCCTTCATCCAGAATCACTCCAGACCCTTCAGATTCCCAGCTTCTCCTCTTCAGTTCACTCCTCTCATGTTCCGTAGGGTTCAGGTCAGAGGACTGGACTGGCTATAGCAGAAGCTTGGTTTTGAGCTCAGTGACCCATTTCTGTGTTGTTTTTGAGGTTTGAGTTTGGATTATTGTATGGTTGGAAGATCCAAACATGGTCCATTATAAGATTTCTAACAGAGTCAGTCAGTTATCGATTTTTTATCTGTTGGTATTTGATAGAATCCATGATGCCATGTGTCTAAACAAGATGTCCAGGACCTCCAGCAGAAATATAGGCCCACTACATCAAAAATACAGCAGTATAGTTCATTGTACACATGGGTACTTTTTATCTCTGTGTTCACCAAACCCATCTTGAGTGTTTGCTGCTAAAAAGCTCATTTTTTAGTTTCATTTGACCATAGAAGCCAATCCCATTTGAAGTTCCAGTCATGTCTGATAACTGAATATGCTTTAGTTTGTTTTTGAATGAGCTAGGAGAATTTTTCTTGTGACCCTCCCAAACAACATGTGGTGATGTAGGTGCTGTTTGACAATTTTTTTTGAAAGGTTTTCGGACCCCGAGACTATTTTCTGGAATTCTCCAGCTGTGGTCCTTAGAGAGTCTTTAGCCACTCAAACTCTCCTTCTCACTGTGCATTAGGATGATATAGACACACGTCCTCTTCCAGGCAGATTTGTATCATTTTCTGTTGGTTGGAAATTCTTAATTATTGCCCTGATGGTGGAAATGGGAATTTTCACTGCTCTAACTCTTTTCTTAAAGCCACTTCACCAATTTGTGAAGCTCAATTATCTTTTGCTGCACATCAGAAATATATTCTTTGGTTTTCCTCATTGTGATGGATGATTAAGGGCATTTGGGCTTTGTTTTCCCTCCTCTTTATATTTCTGTGAAACAGGAAGCCAGAGCTCGATAATTTTATGTTTACAATCATGCTGGAGTGCTCAAAATTGTGAATATGAATGGGAATATACTTCAGAGATATTTTACTCATAAGAATTTCTAGGGGTGCCAATAATTGTGTCCAACGAGTATTTGAGAAAAACCTTTATTTCATAATGATATTTCCCCCCATTTTAAATTCTTATTATCCAATGAAAGCATACATTTTTGTGATTTTTTTATAAATAAAAGAACAAAAGGATTAACAATGCAGATGAATTTTCACAACCTTATTTGATCATATTTACCAAGGGTGCCAATATTTTTGGTCATGACTGTATTATATATATATATATATATATATATATAATATAAAATAAGAATATAAATATATAAATGTATATACATGTAAATATTTTCTAAATATATAATTTATGTGTGTGTATTTATATATACATAATAAATATACCCTGTACACACACATATATTATGTAAACAAAACTTTTATTTTGGATGTGATTAATAGTGATTAATCATTTGACAGCCCTAATATATATATATATATATATATATATATAGAACGTGCAACAGTGCCATGTTTTGACTTAAATGTGCAGTTTTTGTTTATTTATTAATCATAGCCTTTTGAAGTTCAACGATCATGTGTGTATCACAGCAACTGTGTTTTTTTCCTTTCCAAAATTTAAGACCTCTTAAAATGACTAAGACTTTTGTTATACTGCTTAAGACTTTTTATGGTCTTAAACATGATCAAACCCAATGCCAGACTTTAAGGAACTGCAGAAACCCTGCTCTAAAGGCACTAATTACAAAGATATTCTTTAGAAATGAACAAGCAACGGGCCTTCTGGTGATTATATTACTTCAGAAAACATACAATGAAAGAAATAAAGCGATCAAATTAAATTGAAACTGACTCGAGCAGAATAAGAACACTGCTGCCTATTGTAGAACTTCTACAGCTGATCAATCACCGTATTGATCCGAATAATGACTCTATTGTGTTCGAGAGCTGCTTTACAACAGAAACAGAGTTTCCATCATTGATTCTGCTATTTTTGTCTCTGTGAAGCTGATCTGACCTAATCTGTGTGCTGTAGAAATACAGCTGACTGAACTTAAGAGCTGCATCTCTAGTCCTGCTATTGTTGTGGAACCACTCCATCACAGCGAGACACATGTGACCCCAAGGACGAGGCCCGCTGGTCGCCGTGGAAACGGGGCCCGTCACGGCCAGCCAGTCTGCCAAGAGCCCGGGCATGACGCCCAAACGCTTCTCTGCGAATAACAAGCTATTGATCCAAACAGGAGACGCATTAATCCGGACGGAGGAGACCGTGAGACGGCAGCACCAGGAAATATGGCAGAAAAAAACATGGAGTGTTTGAGAGCCCCTGCTCAGCAGGACCGACCTCACAGCTCAAGGACGAGCGAGCGCGTCATCGTTCACCTTTAACCCCGTCCTAACTGGCTTTGCTGTTACGCAAGCGCTCCTGGTGAAGCCTGTAAGTGGATTACTCGGCTAAAGAGCTTCCACTAACAGTGAAAGTGAGCGCTTCATTCTCACCGCCGCTGAAGCTCAGCTCCTTCAGTAAGAGCTCCTCCTTCGACGTGTCCAGCACAAACTCCTCAAACGATGGCGCCGCCGCCGTCTGGAACGTCTTCAGAGAATCGGTGGCTTTCTGAATCCTGTCACAAAAACCAGAGGCAAAATCAGATTCAGCTGACAAGAGACAAAGCTTTACATTTGAACATGATGAATTACTTACAAGACTGATGCTATCAAAAAATCATAACCATTATACAGCATCAGAAGTGCATTACAGAGCCCAGAGGAACACCTCCAGTCATTACATTGGCTTGAGAAAAGACTTTTTCTCTGCGGTACTCCTAAAAATGACAGAAAAATCCCATAGACTTCCATTGATGGAATGTTCAGAAGAGCCGAGACTATTCAAACTCTGACAAACATTCACATGTAAAAACACATCTATGCCATTTAGACTCATTTAGACTCATCTATCTATCTATCTGTTTATCTATCTATTTATCTGTCTATCTATCTGTCTGTCTGTCTGTCTATCTATCTATCTATCTATCTATCTATCTATCTATCTATCTGTTTATCTATCTATTTATCTGTCTATCTATCTGTCTGTCTGTCTGTCTATCTATCTATCTATCTATCTATCTATCTATCTATCTATCTATCTGTTTATCTATCTATTTATCTGTCTATCTATCTGTCTGTCTGTCTGTCTATCTATCTATCTATCTGTCTCTCTATCTGTCTGTCTGTCTGTCTGTCTGTCTATCTATCTATCTATCTATCTATCTATCTATCTCTCTATCTGTCTATCTCTGTCTGTCTGTCAATCTATCTATGCATCTATCTATCTGTCTAAAATATTTATAAATGAAAATTATATAGTGTGTGCTTTAGGTGTGTGTCAGACAGCAAGACAAGATGGCAAGTAGTTGTTTTCTGTAACCTATTGCACTTACAAACTCTTTTTAACGTCAACCAAGTCTGTCACGTGCCCACTCTATTCTCTGCTATATGCGTTGACCCTAAAACTTTGATTGCAACATTTTATTAAATGATTAATTTTATCTAGGGTTAGAATGATTAAGAATATTCAGCCTATTATTAAAATGATTCAGATATTGCGATGCCATTTGCGATATTTCGATAATTTTGTTATATCGTGCAGCCCTACTCTCAGACTAGCCAACATCTTGTTCTCTGGGAAGAATCATCTAAATGTGTTAAATCATCTAAATTAACAACATGATCTATTACTCTGAAGCTGCTTTGAAACGATCGGTATTGTGTATAAATAGCGTGTAACTGAGTCCATCCTAAAGAGCGGCTCACTGTTACCAGCTGTAACATCATGTGGAGTATCAAAAACAATGACTCAGGGTTTGTGGGAAAGTGAACGTCAAAGCAGCTTTGTGGGCTAATGGAGATCAGGATTACAGTGAATGTACTGTGAACCTTGTTTAAACCTAGAAACAAAGCCTCTGAATTACAGACACGTGTCTCGAGGCTAAACGAGACGAGGCCGAACCTGACATGAAGCAGTTTGGCCGTCTGGACGAAGCAGGACTGATCCGTCTCCTTCAGCACCTCCTGAGCGTATCCCACAAGGCCGCTGTTCTCCAGCATGCCCTGGTACTCCTCCACCTGCGTCCGCAGACGCTCCACCCGCAGACTCCGGCTCTGCTCGATGGAGCGCAGCATCTCCGTCCTCCGCTCCTGAAGCGCCTCCAACAGACGCTCGAAGTGTTCGCTGGTGCGTCTCTCGGCGAGCTGCCCGTTCTCCTGCGTTCAGAGACAGTCATCCTGCTGCCGTCATGCAAATACACCCACCACCATCCTATCAAGCTGCTTCTTAGGACTATTTTGAGAGTTAGTAAGCTGTACAAATTCATTTCCTTATTAAAAACATATAGGGAAGTCAAGGGAACAAAACATACAAGAAAAAATGGTTTAGGTGGACTGGGCGATATGGCCAAAATAATTATCACAATAATTTAATATCAGACCATATTGTTAATTATCACCATAAATGTCAGATCTTTAATTTCTTTCGAGTTTAAAGCCAGGTTTTTGCTCCAAAGTGAAAGCTGTGGAAACCAGACCATTCATTTTCCTTAGCAAAATTAATATCTTAATTTCTTAGTTTCTGCATGTTCTAATGAGTAATATTGTTTCAAATCATGGATCATGCCTGATTATATTAATACACTGCAAAATATGAGTCTCTTACTCAGTGTTTGTGTCTTGTGTTCTAGTATAAATATCTAAACATTCTTGAATCAAGATGCATTTACTGTACAAGTAAAATGATTTAAGATATTATGTCTTGTTTTCTAAAAAAATTGTTCATTTTTGCTTAAAACAAGCAAAAATATCTGCTAATGGGGCAAGAAAAAAATCATCTTAATTCAAAGGCTAAACAATATTATTCTTCCTACCCCATTGGCAGATATTTTTACTTGTTTTAAGCAAAAACTAAAAATATTTTCATTAATAGTTACTTTTTCAAATAAGTGACTTTGTTCACTGACAGTCCCTGTGTTGAGAAATCAGGAGTAAATGCAGAGACAGAGGCTCTTCCTTCAGACTTCAGAGGATTATTCATTTCACTTTTACAGATGCCAAAAATAGAACTTTTGGGATTTTTGTTATTAAACAAACAAGCAATCCCAGCCCAGATGACAAATTTTAACAATGCATTACATTTGCAATTAGTTACATTTTATGAAGTAACACAATATTGTAAAGCATTACTTTAAAAGTATCTTTCCCCAACACTGGTGGTGAGTATTAATGAAGATTCGAGAAACCCAACAACTGCTGGATGATGTTTGTTAACTTCCCACACCAAAACATTCTATACGCTGATATTAAAAATGCATTTAAGAGCTCATGGACATAAACGGAACATAAATATGACATCAACGGCAGCATTAAGCACTTCTCTGAATGAACGCTCAGTGAAGGAGTGTAACTCACATCTGCTCTCATTGTTCTGACCAATCAGGATCAAGTAGGAAATGAGCTCGGCGTTACCTCTGTGTGACGGATCAACACCTCCAGCTCAGAAATCTGAGTCCTCACTTGGTCTTCTTTGCTAATTAAGTAATGGATGCTCTTCGATAGCTTCTCCTGTTGACAGAAAAGTTAAGCCTATTAGAACACAGAACAACCTCCCGCATGATTTCTGGACAGAACGAGACAGCTAATACAGCTTTTGTGAGTGCCGCGATCTGGACAGAACATCAAAAGATAGAAGTTAAGAATGAAAGAGTCCCAGCTGGTGTTTGCAGTCATCTAATATTTCTGACCATCATCACGCTCCCTCCCCAGACAGAAACACCAGCGCTTGTTTTCAGTTTGGGCATCAATACTTTAAAGGGGTCATGAATTGAGAAAATCGACTTGACCTTACGACCTATAAGAGGTCATTTGCACTATAAAAACCTGCTGTGAGTTGATGTTGATCAATCACAGCAGTGGACGTTTACAATGAAGTCTTAAAGAGACACGCCTGATTAAACAGTTTAAAGTAGAGGGATTTAATCAGGACAGAAAATGGCCATTTATTTCCAAGTTATGACTGCTTCTAATAGTCATACAGCTCTGGAAAAAATGAAGAGACCACTGGAAAACTGGAGAGTTTCTCTGGATTTACTAGTGTTTGAGTAAAATGTTTATATTTATTTTATTCTATAAAGGTCTGATAACATTTCTTCCAAATTTCAAATAAAAATATTGTCATTTAAAGTTTTTTTTGTTTTTTGTTTTGTTTGTTTTTTGGCAAAAATAACAATTTGCTAAAACAACACGATTTCATTTGTTGTGATTGAAAATCAGGGTTATTCCATTTCCACCAAATACTGACTTCTTAATTCTTATGAAGTTAAAACATCAGATTAGATTTTTTTTTTTAATTACGCTTTAAAAAATTTCAAGTGGTCTCTTCATTTTTTCCAGAGCTGTAAGTGCACTATGGAAGCCCATTTCTGCCACTGAATAATAAAAAAAAAAACAAGAAAGTAATTCTGTCAGAATATTATCTTTATCTTTTTTTTATTCTGTGGTGGACACAAGCTTCCATAGAGCACCTCAGAAAACATTAGAAAGTAAAAACTGCTGTTTGAGCTCTTTAGGAGCTCTTCTGAACATGGACAGATGAATATTATCCGCACCTTGAGGATCTTGTAGGCGCTGCTCATGGACGTGACTCTGTGATTAGCGTGAGATCCGCCGAGCTTGCACAGATGACACACGGGACGCCGGCACACCTCACAGTACATGTTGACCTTCTCCATCTCGTGCTCAGGACACATGAGCACCTGGAAGCCAGGGTTTGATGGGTTAGATCAGTGACAGCAGCTGATACAGCGCAGCGGTGGCGGGTTTGATACGGACCTTCGGTCTGAAGTTGGTGGTGGGTCCCACGTACTCGTGCTGGGCTTTGGGCGTTCCCCAGGGGTGGTTCATCTTGAAGCACTCGTTGCAGAAGCTGGCCTTGCAGTCCATGCAGCTCTTGGTGGCCTCCTGGACGGGCGGCTTGCAGACGTTGCACATGATGGCCACAGCTGCGCGGGCCGCCTGACGGTAGCGCTCCACGATGCTCTCCAGAGTGAAGTTCCTGAAGAGCATGCTGATCCCTCGCTCCCCGAGATCAATGTCATGCTGACAGCCGGGACACGGGAAGGTGGTGACCCGGGGAGTGACGGAGGAGCGCCTCCATCCAGGAGAAGATATGGACCCTGATGCAGCAACACGTGACAGCGGTCAAGATGGGGGTGGGGCAGGAGCACGCACACACACACACACACACGAAACACTAATGATCAAAAAGGTCAGACATACATGGAGTGACTCAAACTGAACACAGCACAACAGCAGACAGTGATCTGGACACGAGAAACACTAGATCAAAAAATGGCAATTAAAAACAAATTTTAAGCAAAATAAAGTGATTGACAGGCTTGTCTGCAAATTATTTCACAGCGCTGAATGAGATCAAGGTCACTCTTTTTAAAGCTGCGGTGCGTCATTTCTGCTCCAACAGAACTGATGATTTCCTGACAGGTTTCCACTAAGGCTGGGAAAATAAAATTATGCATCACGATTTAAGAAGTGATTCTGCATCAATTCTGAGATTTTCCGAATGCGTTGTGATTCTCTCTCGATTCGATTCTGAGCTTAGTTTTGAACAATGCATGCTTTAGAGACAACCGCACTCTGCTCGTCTCCAAATTCTTACACACACTCGAACCTAAAATAATCATTCATTCAATTCAAAAAGGTTGAAGCGAATTACACGGGTGTTCACGGTGGGCTGTGTTTACATAGCTTTACTTTTTATTTTAAATATTTTTCATTTTAAATTCAACTTCTAAGTGTCTTTCCAGAACATGATGCATGATGGGATACACAAAGCCTGGAATAGTGCTCTAGTGTAGTACTGGAGATAGTGTGGGTTTAGCATGCGTTAAGGGCACCGCGCTTTGGCGTTTTTAAGACCTGGGACAGTCTTGCACACACGCTCTCAGGTGGCCAAGACCGCAGGTGTGGGCATGTGTTTCACTCAATTAGTGATGCACTGAAATCAAGATTCTTTTCCAGAACCAGAACCTTAAAATCCATACACACTGTGCTAAAAACTGAAACTGAACATGATTCTTTTGATTGCAGTCCCTCAGGTTGTGATACTAACATGACATCTACATTCCAACAGCAACTTTAAAATGTTGTATAATACTTTAAAGGAGACCTATCAATGCCCCTTTTGTCTTATATTACAAGATGTAAAATAAGTCTCAGATGTCCCCAGAATGTGTCTGTGAGGTTTCAGCTCAAAATACTCCACAGATCATTGATTATATCATTTTGAAAATGCCTATTTGAAGTGGAAGCAGAAACAGGCTGTTTTTGTGCATGTCTCTTTAAATGCAAATGATCAGTTTAAACTTCTGATACAGACTTTTCTGACCGCACAGAGTACTAAACTAAGTTTGGCGTTTAAACTGCCAAATACACACAAGTTTGTTAAAAACACACACGAGTTACAAAAACAGTCAGTTATTTCTGTGAAGGTAAACAGCTGGGAAAGAAATCTCATGTTTATGTTAGATCTGTGTGGCAGCAGCGTAATATACAGTAAATAAATCAATAAATGCACTGCTCTGTTGTCTCCTCTGAAGCTGGGACTCTAAACAGTGTTCTGTGTTCATCAGTGCAGCCAAAGACAGAACAGTTAGCAACGCTTTGCTCAAACTTAGAACTGGTACAGCATTGTGAAAACACAATGATGGTGTTGTGGGTGGAAACGTGCAGATTAAGGGGTGGTAATATCATAATAACATCTCTTCACTACGTCTCCGAGGGAGCGAAATCTGAGCGGCTGGTTTTTTCACAAGCTTGCAGAGAAAGCCTTACCAATACAAAGTTACTGAGTTGTCCTTTTTTGAGCTTTCTGAGATGCACTGGGGACCCGGTAATAGTCAGATCTTCATGATATTTCACCTTTAAAACAGTGCTTACATTAAAAATACACAATGTTTATTTTTCCTCTTCTAAAGGAACGGTAGCCCAACTCTAACCTAGAGTTTCAGCTGTAAGTGTGACCTCATTATGGTCAACGCATCCATTATTATTCACTTTTACATTCAGTGCTAAGAATGTCAGCCTTTTTCCGTGCTGAAAGCATCTGTTCTAGCAGTGAGGGACAGATGATCACACAGCAGCTTTAAAGCGAGATGAACCTCTCTCAGCAGCTCAGTGTTATGGGCTTCTGCAGGAAAATAATTTTAGGGTGAAAGAAATCACTTCTCAGTGAGCACTGATGGCTAAGAACAGCAAAGAGAAATGCAAACAAACACCAAACGAGAGACAGCACCACACGGCACAGACGAACGATGAGCGAGGACTGGGTTCAGATCGGGACATGAGTGAGTGAATATGAGTGAAATAAAGCGTGTACTTAGGCCATGAGTGTGCTGTGCCATTCGGGGGGGGGGGGGGGGGGGGGGGTGTTTTGGGCGCCGCATGGCATGCTGGGACCTGATGCTGCCGCAATGAGACTCAGTGCAGAGGGGAAAAAAAAAAAACGCTCAGACCAGAAACAGGCCAATCACAGCACAAGAGACGCCCGTCCCTACAAACCACAGAACCGCATGGGTACCGCAGCGGCTCCCACCCGGGATGAGTTCGTCTGAGAGGAGCGCTTGAGTCGGGAGGGTAGAGCCGATCTGAGACCAATCCTGAGAAGTGGACGACCGATATTTCACCAAGGCCGATATTTGGCATATTTCAAATACTGGCATCTGTGATAAGTTTTTCTGTTTGGCCGATGCGTTCGAGGCGGGACTTCTATTTTGACGGCGCTGAATAACAGCAGCACACAGTGCTCACATTCTCCTCTTGTTCGCCGTTAACACTTCTGTCTAATACAGATAATAATCAGATAGAACTATATATATATATATATATATTCTAAAATATAACGATTGCTTTTAAATTATTAGTAATACAAAGGCAAACATTCTAACCCTTTCTCATAGCGGTCAGCAAATAAGCATTTATATAATTTACACATTTTCATTATCCTGCATGATCGCATGTTCTCTGTGACTGAATACTTTAAACATTAAATTTGTGATTTAAAATTATTCTGCGCTTCATGTATTCATGTCATTTTCTCTCTGTGCTGTATGTAAAATAAGTGTTACCTTAGCTTTATTTGAAAAAATATGATTCCCAATGCACACAAACTTCCCAGAATACTGAGTGCCCTGTTGGTTACAGTGTTTACTTCCTTTTTAATTATATTTTTATTAAATATTTATTTATTGGTGAAAAATACTGTGTAATCTATAGTACAAGTATGTTTATTTTACAAATGTATTTTTAAATCCTTTTTCAAAAGATTTCAAATTTCTTAAATATTCATTATTGTTTTTAAATTTATATAGTTATATCTGCTTTCCTTGATATATTTTTAGGTTGTTTAAAAACCCACATCGGTTAAGCACTAACCCTGAGCACAGAAGTTCATTAGTGACAAGACGTTCTTTACACAGCCTACTGCTAGTATTTATTGAGTCGCTGTTGTCTAGAAGAAGAATGTCTCAGTATTGTCTGTGCTCTGGGACTCCTGTGTTCCTCCTCAGCAACATTAAACACTGGTTCTCACGCTCTCGGTCCAAACGCACTGCAGAGGTCTGACGCGCGTCTGTCAGTACCAGAGTTTAAAAGGGACATTGCACCCAAAAATCAGCAATTACTTTAGTAGAACAGTAAAGAAGATTTTTAGCTGAAACCGTGCTCCTTGGTGAAGTCAATGGGTACCGGCACTTTGAGAATTAAAAAAACATATCAAGAAATGCAAAATGAATTCCGTGGCTCCTGATGATATATTGATGTCTTACGATCGGTCTGAACATTATTTATGACATTATTATCTGTAATCCAGAGCCCCGGGCAAATGTGTAAATCTGATTCTTGTCCATTAACTGGTTCTTTTGGTTAGTTTGATTTAATGAACTGATTCAATTCATTGGTTTGTTTATGTAATCACACAATGACATCAAATATACGCAATTATATTAATAAATGATTCAATGATAATGTGAAACGTGGATGTTTTACAGTTTAAAGCATGTAAAGTCAATAAACTAGTCTTCATCAGCTCAGCTTTTCACATAAACCGTGAGAAACCATAAAAGCGTCAAGCTCTCAGTTCACACGTGCTCATAGCAGCGGCTCATCGGTCTTCGGTCCGAGTCGAACTGTTTCCTGGTTCAGTGACTGCTGGAGGAACTGGAGCTGAATCAGTTCATTCATCACAGGGTCAGATACGCCGATATTTCAGCTCGTTTCCAGTCGCAGTGACTGTCGGGCGTCTGGAAGTGAGTTCTGATCGAGGGACTTGTAGATCTGTGCTGATTCAGACGATCTGATGAACTGGTTCAACTAGTTCACTAAAAAGATTCGTTTGTGAACTAAACATCACTCCGGAAGCTTTGTCTGAGGCTCTGGATCACCGGTAACAATGTTCAGTTCAATGTCCCATTGATTTCACCAAGGAGCACGGATTCAGTAAAAAAAAAAAAAAAAAAATTCTTTACTGTTCTACTGAAGAAAAAGAGTCCCCTACATCAGATGTCCTGAGAGTTAGTAAATTGACAGCAAATGTTAATTTCTTTCCAACTATATCTCTTTAAGCAGCAGCAGCATCTCGTCGTGATTCGTTCCTCTGTCACTTACAGAAAGCGTTGCGCGCAAGAGTACAGGGGTTCTAGAGACACAGTACTCACTACGGTTAATTAAATTATGTAACACACATCTACCTCTCCCTCCAAACGACCTCCTCAGCGAAGCTGCAGGCGACAGAGAGAAGTGAAACCAGACTAACAATGGTTAAACGTGAACAGAAGTGGAGTGAAACCTGATTCACAACCAATGACTGTACGAACATAAAAACAGCATCACATTTCTTGGGGAAAAAACTGCAATGAAAGCCAACAGTATAAAAGAAGAGATGAGGAAAGACACTAAACACAGCAGTGACCAAAACTGCTCAATCATTCCTGCAGTAATAAATGAGAAGCACAAAACATTGAATCTGCTGTTGATCTCCTCCAAATTCTAGAAGGATAACAAGAAATAAACAACTTTTTGACCTAGATATTATCTAAAATAATGCAGTTTTATAAATACTAATAATAAGCTCTTTATGCTAGATCAGACTTTCTGCAAGGTACATTTAAGAAAATATCTTTGCTCCCAAAAATGAGAATATGGAAATAACTTTTTGCAGTGCATGTGACATTTGATGCCAATACTTTCTGCTATTCAATTTAGATTCAGATCCAAATATTAAAATGCATTGCAAGAGGATGTTTATTCACCCTGATCAGTGAACTGCACGATATGTGTCCCTGCAGCACAGAAGCAGTCATCAGTAGCACAGCTATATACCATGGTAACGACAGGTAGGGCTCAACCTGTGCAGAGCACATGCCCTTTTTTTTGCCCTTACACTCCGAAGTGCCCTTTTTGGTGTTTTTTTTTTTGTTAATCAATGCTATTGGTCACCCTTTACGTCTGTCTGTCTGTTTTACAAATATTTAGCAAATGAAAGTTCTTAAAACGAGCTTGTGTAAATCTTATTCGATCCTCAAGCTGTCAGTAAGCTGATAACTCCGCCCCCTCTATATTCATTGAATCAACTGAAGTTCCACAGCAGCCGCACAGTAGACAACAGCTGAGCTGAACAAAGTTTTGCGAAGGGTAAATAAATATCTTGTTGTTTGAATAAGGTACTACTAAACACTATGTCTGTAAAGGCTCATATTTTATTTATTTGATGTCTGACTTACTCACTGACTGAGACATATGGGACGTCGCCTGAGAGAAAGGGCTAGCATTTGCCATCTAGTCATAGCCAATACATAGCCAACACTTAAATAGCCTGTGCATACAGTAGCATTTCATCTTTTATAAAATGCGATTTTGGCCAAATGCATCTTACCACAGGAAAAACTGAGCGCTCCGTCTATATAGTTACAAAAAACTAGTTTGTAACCTGTAGATGAAAATGTAATGTGAGGCGCAGTCGCCGTTTTAATGACGGACAAAAAAACAAAATTCACATTTGCACACATTCGCTGGTCAAAAATTATATATTGATAAGTAATACAACAACATATAATTTTTTTTTTTACCATCGGAAAATCATAACAGGTGCGCCCCCGTGCTGTTTCGTACTGGAACTTACACAAAGCGACGAGTGATCCTCGTCACCTAGATAACATATAACCTATAAGAAATTTCTTCTTTGATTTATGATTGCTGATACACTTAATTTATTAACATTTAGGCTAATCATGTTATGGTATACTCTCTGCTCGTCCTCATGTCGTGGCCTAATGGTTAGAGAGTCGGACTCCCAATCGAAGGGTTGAGAGTTCGAGTTTCGGGCCGGCAGGAATTGTGGGTGGGGGGAGTGAATGTACAGCGCTCTCTCCACCCTCAATACCATGACTTAGGGTGCCCTTGAGCAAGGCACTGAACCCCCAACTGCTCCCCAGGCGCCGCAGCATAAAATGGCTGCTCCGGGTGTGTGTTCACAGTGTGTGTGTGTGTGTGTGTTCACTGCTCTGTGTGTGTGCACTTCGGATGGGTTAAATGCAGAGCACAAATTCTGAGTATGGGTCACCATACTTGGCTGAATGTCACGTCACTTTCTCTTTGTGTGTGTTATGTAGTAAAACATGGGTTTTATTACAGTAATGTAGTAGTAACTAAAAAAAAATTACAGAATATCACTGTGAAATCTTTATATTTTATCATGCAGAATGTAATTCATGATTCATTCCAAGGCTTCATTTATTTGATCCAAAATACAGCAAAAACAGTAATATTGTGTAATATTTTTACAATTTTAAATAACTGTTTTCTATTTGAATATATTTTAAAATGTAATTTATTTTTGTGATCAAAGCTGAATTTTCAGCATCATTACTCCAGTTCAGTACTCTAAAACCCTGTTTATCTATATTATCTAATTATCTAATATTATTATTATGGTTGTTATTAATCGTGAATAAATCTAAAGCTTTTGAGACTATTATTTTGTGTTTTTGAATTTGTCATGAAGATGTGACAATTTCTTCCTTTTATGCAGGCTTACTAAATAATCTTGATATAAAAAAAAAGGGAGGGGGGTGCCCTTTTTCAGTTTCAGCACATGCCCCTCAAAAGGTCTGTACACGGCCCTGGCTATATTTGTAGCAATAGACAACAATACATTGTATGGGTCACAATTATATATTTTTTATAATTTATATGATTTTCTCAATATTTAGATTTTTTTTTTTGCTCCCTCAGATTCCAGATTTTCAAATAGTTGTATCTCAGACAAATATTGTCCTCCTAACAAACCATACATCAATGGAGAGATTATTTATTCAGATGTTTAAATCTCAGTTTCACTGGTTTGGGACCGAAGGGGCCTCTATGAGAGCGGTTTGTAATGTGCACGGTCTCAGGCTGATCTTCTGTCTCGGGGTGAGGAGGGGTACCTGAACGCAGCAGGCGGTCCAGCTTCTCCATGCTGGGGGACGGCACTCTGGCGCGAGGGCTGCCGGGGTTGGAGCTCTCGGACCCCGCGTCGGTGCTCAGAGAGTCGTCGTGGTTGGGCATGAGCAGCTCTCGCACGCAGCGGTGGCACACACTGTGCTGGCAGGGCAAGACCAGCGGCTGCGAGAAGAGCTCCTTACAGACGGGGCAGATCAGCTCCCGCTCGATGCTCTTCATCTGCACCTGTGGAGCACAACACCGCTGCACTGAAATACAACACAACCTCGAACGCGTCGCGCGCGTTTGG
>NC_056604.1:633236-665736 GCF_018340385.1 Cyprinus carpio
AGTGTTGTTTTAATCTCAGTAATTGTCATGTGCAGCTTGAAGGTAATTGTAGCTATAACTTCTCTGTTATACCCCATACAATTATATTCCATGATGTATTTTATCAAAACATATCATGTAAGTTAATAAGAAAATGTTTCATTCTCTAAAAAGATTTTACAGAGTTTATATCAGGATCAGAGGGATGAGGGCAAGCCGTGTAACGCCACGACTTTCTCCTGACAAAATCAATGTAATGTTTCAGGGTGTTTTCAGTGCGTAAGTGAGCCGTTTCTGCTTCATTAGTCATAAGTTACTAGAACTAGAATAACAAAAACTATCTGCACATGAGTTAAAGACCTGTTAGTCTCACACACTCAAGTTAAACACGCGGTGGATGGAGCAAAACCAAAAACCCCATTCATTTTCTCCACACACAGGGGAACGGATGTTTAACAATAACTTCTTATAAATCTTTACAGACAGACCAACTGTGAGCTCTGAAGTTATTTATCAAGGGTTTAGCTTATGTTGAAGTTTTAACTCAATTCAACTTATTATTGAAATCATTTTTAAAATAATTGTCTAACAGAGGATCTGCAAACAGATCAGACGATAGAAACGAGCAAATCTATTTAACACCCATCCACTCCCAATGAAGCACACAAATTACATCTTTAAGCACTTAAGCAACTGAAAAAACACTTCCTGAAGCAAGGTGGACAGAACTGATGACCAATCATTCATATAGAGCTTCAGCACTCACATCTGTCCTGTCCTAATAAATCCATCAGATGCATCTGTATTGAACAGAAATACATATGAAGTCTTAATGCGCTCCAGCACTGTTTCCATTCGTGTTGAATGCTTCTTGAGTGTGACTGCATCACTGCTACACAAATACAATCACAAGTATTTATATGGACTATTTCTAGATGTGTGTATTTTTATATGCTCATATTTTATGCTTGTCTATCGAACACCTGCGAGGCACCACATCTCACTCCTGTGTGTGTCTCTACACAAAGCTCTGGACAGTGTTCTGAGGTCAGTGTGATCATTGGTCATCAGGTGACACAAACACATCAGATCTCCAGATCCTTCAGAATCAGTCACACACACTGAGGTCTGCTGTGTTGAGTTTCCACTGACACACACAACAGCTCTTGAGCGCTCTGTACCTGGATGACTGTCGGGCCATTTAGCGAAGCCGCCCACCAGACGGTCCTGTGTGGACAGAATGTAGCTGCGGTTCTTCTCAAAGTTGGTGTACTGGAACACGTCTAAGAGCTGCGGGACACGAGCACATGTTAGACTTCACACGGACAACACTCAGAAAACATCTGCAGTGTGAAAATGACAAACATAGACCAACATATAATATCCACAAATGTACAAATTCTTCTTTTAAATCCACTAACAGGTGACGCTGTGATGTTTGGGTCTTCTGTTGGTCATCACAGGTCTCCTGCTCTCACAGGCATATGAACAGAAGTCAGAACAAAAAGTGTAGTGTGTACTAGTGTAGCACTAGTGTGGTACTACTGTAGCAATAGTGTGTACTAGTGTGGTACTAGTGTGTACTACTGTGTACTAGTGTAGTACTAGTGTGCACTAGTGTCTACTAGTGTGCACTAGTTTGTACTAGTGTGTACGAGTGTAGTACTAGTGTGTACGAGTGTAGTACTAGTTTAGTACTAGTGTGTACGAGTGTAGTACTAGTGTGTACAAGTGTAGTACTAGTGTGTACGAGTGTAGTACTAGTGTAGTACTAGTTTAGTACTAGTGTGTACGAGTGTATTACTAGTGTGTACGAGTGTAGTACTAGTGTGTACGAGTGTAGTACTAGTTTAGTACTAGTGTGTACGAGTGTAGTACTAGTGTGTACGAGTGTAGTACTAGTTTAGTACAAGTGTAGTACTAGTGTAGTACTAGTTTAGTACTAGTGTGTACGAGTGTATTACTAGTGTGTTCGAGTGTAGTACTAGTTTAGTACTAGTGTGTACGAGTGTATTACTAGTGTGTACGAGTGTATTACTAGTGTGTACGAGTGTAGTACTAGTGTGTACTAGTGTAGTACTAGTGTATTACTAGTGTGTACGAGTGTATTACTAGTGTGTACTATTGTACTACTAATGTGTACCTCCAGCGTGGCTCCGACCCAGAAGGAGTAGCAGGTGTCCACAGGTTTGTTGGGTCGGCCATGGAAGCCGTTCTGTTGTCTGAGGATGCACCAGCGCCGGATCCGCTTCAGCTCTCGCTCGCTGAACACCTCCTGCAGGTTTCCCATCATGCACAGAGACGCCACGGCACAGAAGGTGGACCCGCCTGAGCCAAGACAGAGCAGTTATTATCACAAGCTTTAATAACAAAGATTGAGGAGAGGTGTGTGACTCACCGTGAGACTCGAGTCCGGCTCCCTGACCGATCCCGCTGTCATACGACTGAACAACAGAACCATTAACACACTGTGCTCATCATCACATCAACACAACACACATTAACGTCTTTAATTAACTGTCATCATTTACTCTCCCTTGTGTCACTCAAACCTGTTTGACTCGCTTCAGCGGAACATAAAAGAAGGTTTTTAGTTTTTCATCCATGCAATGAAAGTCAACAGGGTCCAAAGTGGTTTGGTTCCCAAACATTCTTCTGAACATGACAAAACCAGTCATAAGGGTCAATTTTTTGAAATATTTGGGTGATACACAACTATTTGAAAATCTGTATTCTAAAGGGTGCAAAAAGTATTGATAAAATCATCTTTAAAGTTGTTCAAATGAAGTTCTTAGCAATGCATATTACTTATCAAAAATTAAGTTTTTGTCATAAAAGAGAAATGTATAATTTTGACTCATACAATGTATTGTTGTCTATTGCTACAAATATACCTGTGCTACTTATGACTGCTTTTGTGCTGCAGGGACACAAATATCTTCTTTTGTGCTCCTCAGAAGAAAGTAAGTCATGTTTGAATGTCATAAGGACGAGTAAATGATGATTTCTGACTGAAGCATCCCATTAAACGCAGTGGGACTAAAACACACATCACTGAAGATCAATCGTGGAGGGCAGGAATAACTCTGTTTCTGGATAATCATGAGGATTCGCTTACACTGCTGTTCAAACGCTTGCAATCAGTAAGATTTTTAATTTTTAAATAAGTCTCTTCTGCTCACCAAGGCTTGATCAAAAATACAGAAAAACAGTTTAATTTAAAATAAGTTTTCTATTTTAAAATACTTTAAAATAGAATTAATTTCCGAGAATTTCAAAATAGAAATTTTGTTACAACATACACTATTATTCAAAAGTTACAAATTTTCTTTATTCTTTAAGAAATTTATATTTTATTCAGCAAGGATGTGTTAAATGGATAAAAAGTGATAATAGTGAATACATATATTGTTGAAAGATTTCTATTTTGAATAAATGCTGTTCTTTTTAACTTTTTATTCATAAATTCAATAAAAAAAAAAGTATCACAGGTTCAAAAAAAATATGAAGCAGCAAAACAGTTTCAATATTGATAATAAATCATCATATTAGAATGATTTCTGAAGATCATGTGACACTGAAGACTGGAGTAATGATGCTGAAAATACAGCTGCACATCACAGAAATACATTATATTTTTAAGTATATTTAAATAGGAGATCAATATTAGAAATTGCAAAAGATATTACTGTTTTTTTCTGTATTTTTGATCAAATAAATGCAGCCTTGATGAGCATCAAACGCATCAAAAATCCCACTGATCCCGATCGTCTGAGGAGCGTGTCTCAGGCTCGTAGCGCAGCAGGAGACTCACGGTGCTCCTCCGGATGTAATCGATGGCTCTCTGGCGGTCCATCCCTGACCAGTCGTCCAGCATGAAGCAGATGCAGGCGGCGCAGTACACAAACCTCATGTCGTTCTCACTTCCTTCAGGAACAGCATAGAAACTGCAGAAGAGAAAGAGCGGCACAGTGAGAGCGGACTCCTGGATCCCAGCGAGAGCGAGACGAGTGTCCGAACGAACCTGCCGTCCTCTAGCTGCAGCGCTCTCAGTCCGGCCAGACACGCCTCTCGACACACACGGCTCAGATCGTCTCCCAGAATCACCAGACACGCCAGGCCGGTGTGTGTAGTTGATGGGTGAGTGATGTCTTTCGTGTGTGTGGGGAGCCGGGGCCCTGCGGAGAGACACGGCTCACTGCTGACACACCGGACCATTGAAGCAATTAACAATAACCCCACCGGTCACAAAAAAGGTTTTCTTTGATAAAGCTCTAAAAACTGTACTAAATGATGTTTTAGTGCATTTCCTGCAAATATGGAATTAATAAAGGGTCTCATTTAAACATGTGCAGTGTCACATGATTAATGCAGATTGTCACATGACCAGAGCAGTTTACTTCCTGTTTTGCACCTTGAGAAGATGATGCTGCATCAAAGCTCCAAAACAAAAGTCTTGTAAAGTATGTTAACATAAAGATATGACGAAGCTTTCTGGTACACGCTATCTTTAAGGTGTCTAGTATTAATATATGAATTCACATATATTGAGTTTTGTTGTGTGGTCATAGAATGAGTAAACATGTTGATGGTCACCATAGTGACCGCTGGGATAACAGTGAATGTAGCTTCACATATAAATCCAGTTACAGTTGTTAGTGAAAGCTGCACTAAAATGTTGCAATGACAAAATATTGCACTAAATTAAAAGATCAAACGTTACAAATATGTTACAATACTGATGTTGTAGCACTAATATTACAATTTTATGAAATATGTTACAGGAAAGTAACAATTTTGAAATACGCTGATGGTTGTATTTTTTGTCTTTTCTCTCTGTATTCCTGTCAGTGCTGTATAAGAGTTTTTATGCATAATAATAACCCTAGAATATGATCAAACAGTTTAAAATAGCTGGGCTACGATATATAATAATTCTGATGACTGCAGAAATATGTTAATTCAGTATAACATTATCCCACCGATCACAATTGTGACCGACCATAACACACAAATTTTCACACTTTTCCAAAGAATTAAAAAATAATAATTATTGATTATTTGAAAGGGTTACTAATGACATCATTTAGATATTTTCATGTCTGGGTAAAATTTGGGATTAAACGGGTTAAAGTTTTGAAAATAAACCTTCCAACACATTTCCATGACGATATAAATCATAAAAACAATAGCTTAATGACTGAATATCTCTGCTCACAAACAATAAAATATGCAAATAACTTCTTGTACCTGTTGATCTTCTGATTCTCCTGCTCAGTGTTTCTGTCTTGTTTTCCATTACAAACATCCTTAAATCAAGACACATTTACTGCAGATGCAAAAATTAATAAAAATCTCGTTTTCTGAGAAATAAATCAAAATGAAGTGAGTTTGTTCAGAACAAGAGCTTGCCAATGTTCTTGTTTTAGTCTCAAGACTTCATAATTCTGTATCTCCAGTAAATATATCCTGATTTCAGGATGTTTAGATATTTGGTTTCGAAAACACGACAGAAATACTGATGAAAAGATTCATGTTTTGCAGTTCATGTGAAATTTAATGCCAGGACTGAGTTTATGAGTTTAAGACGATCTGCTCTGATTTACGAGTTTAGAAAGGCTTTAATTTGTGGACGGGAGAATGAAGACTTTCTAAGAGCTGGAGAAACACTGGTGCCACGCTCTTACTCACGCTCTGTGTCTTCTGCTGTAGGATAAATATCTAAACATTCTTCAATCAAGATGCAGTCACTTGACAAGTAAAATTACTTTTATTATTATTAGATAGATATTACGTCTTGTTTTCTGTAATAATAATAAATTGTGTTAGTTTTTGCTTAAAACAAGCAGAAATATCTGCTAATGGGGTAAAAAAATAATCTTAATTCAAAGACTAAACAAGATTATTTTATTTTACCCCATTGGCAGATATTTTTGGAAAAACTAAGAACTTTTTTTTAGAGAAAACAAGACTTAATATCTTGTACAGTAAATTCATCTTGATTGAAGAATGTTTAGATATTTATTCTAGAGCACCAGACACACACACTGAGTAAGAGCGTGATGTTTAGCAGTGTGTGACCGGTTCTTCAGCGGTCACTGAGTGTCCAGCACCCCACGACAAACACAATCTCTGCTACCTTCGAGCTGTTGTAGGGAACGCCGATGTGTGAAGATCCACGGAAGCCACAGCGACTGAGATTGGACTCTGTTCATCAAGAGAAGAGAAAACAGACGGGAAGAAGCGTGACAGACGTATGAGCTTCTAACACTTAATAAATAAGACAAGAGACTCACTGTCATCTGTGGGAAGAACCTGCAGGGAATAAATCCACTCGATTAAACTGGGCTTGTCCACAACATCCAGAGCATCCAGCACATCCAGACCCGACAGAGCGAAGAACACGATCGTGAGCCTGCAGGAGACACACACACACACACACACACACACACACACACAGAGAGAGAGACACACACACACAGACACACACAGAGACACACACACACACACACACAGACACAGACACACACACACACACACACACACACACACACACACAGACAGAGAGAGAGACACACACACACACACACACACACACACACACACACACACACACACACACACAGAGACTAGTTTAATGGATTACACTGTTGTTTAACAGCAAGCCAGTTGTTCAGCTGATGAGATATCTTCTCAAAACACTTTCAGTAGAAAAAAAAATCCATATGCTGCAAAAAAAGGCTTCACTTACTTAGTATTATTGTAAAAAACAATTCTTAAATTAAGATGCATTTACTAGATAAGCAAAATGACTTAAGATATTAAATCTTGAGAATAACTGAAGAGGCAAGAGGTACTTCTACAACGATCTGGAGTCAGAAGAACTGTTTAAAGGAAGATAAAAGAGAAGACTTGAACTGATGGTGAAGAGGAAGCTCAAGCACTCAATTATTCCTCTGAAGACTGCACGGTGTTTCTCAGTAAACAGAGGGTTAACACAGCGGAACAAGAACAAGCACATCTCTTAAACTGATGTGATACACACACACTAATACATGCATTTGTGTATTAACTCGATTAATATGAGCTCAAAACAACTTTAAAGAGGCCAGACTCATGATCATTCATTTTAAAAAATTATAACAATATACAATTACAGAATTATAATTAGATGCATTAACAAAACTGAGTCTATTTTAGTGATGAATAATCATGAAAACAATAATTCACATCACTTTTTATTCTCATGACAGCAGAGACTGTCTTGAAACTGATTATTATTACTATCACCATTATTATTATTGCTGAAGTTATTATTATTAAGCCAAATGTTTGGTGTTAATCCCAGTCAGACTGTAGTGTTTCTGAAGTGAAGAACAGTGTTTAATCTATATAAACACATCATAAACTACAGAGTTAGAGGACGAGTCATAGTCTGAAACCATGCCATACTGTACATCTGGACACACAGCAGCTTCAGATACTGCTCTGTGTTTAGTGTAAGTCAGAGATGACGAGGAGGAGCTTCAGCGGAGAGGGCGGGGCTGCTCCCGGTGGGCGTGGCCTAAACGCGCTCCGGCTGTGAACACAAATGACTGGAAAATACTAAACGAAGACGATAAACACACTTCAATTCACCTTACGACAGCCTCGATTCTCCTTCAAAGAACAGAAGCGGATGAGTTTACACAAAAAGCGCGCGCGTGTGTGTGTGTGTGTGTGTGTGTGTGTGTGAGTGTGTGAGTGTGTGTGTGTTTCCCGCGGCTCGGTGTGCTCGGTGGTCGGTTACCTGCTGGTCTCGTACGGCGCGTATCTCTCGGGAAGCACCTGCAGGCAGCGCTGGAAGAAACGCACGTGCCGCTCGCGCAGAAAATCTTCTTGCTCCTGATCAAAATCCGCCATCATCGCTCGGGAGAAACACGGTCAGCGCGCCGCTTCCGCTTCCGCTGCACGATCACGCGGCAAAATAAGAGTCCCGCGCTGCTCTGATTCTCAATTCTCAACGAATCACAAACAGACGCGTTTTAATGTATAAACTAGTGATGGCGAAGAGAAGCGTCCTGAACCAGCGAAGCTTTCAACACAATTCTATCGGAAAAATGTAATTACACGAAGCTTTTCAAAACGGTTTATGCTGTGGCCATCTAGTGGTCATAAGAGGAATAGCACCTGTGTTCCATTACAGCCGCTGCTTCTGAGTCTTTGTTTTATTTTAGTGTACATAACATAAATAATATTCATTGTCAGAGTCAGTCTTGTGTGGGCGTACTGGCAGCAAAATTAGTCAAATAAATGAATCCAAAAATTCATAAATTAAATCTGCCTCAGTCCTAAGACTGTTGTTTCGTAGGTAAAGTTCATTTGAGCTTCATATATACATTACGATATTGACCCCCCCCCCATAATGGCGATGCCAGTAGATCCCGAAAATAACAGTAAAATAAATACATTACATGTTTCAGTTTTTGCACTGATTTGTCTGTTATTTTCGGGATCTAATAAGGCAGTAATAAAGAGTGTGTAAACAGGAGGCCAGAGACGCTAATAGAGCGCAAAGATGCAGAAATATAGGAAGCAGATATGAATATTGAATTGGGGGTGTGGTTATATTAAAGCATCAGTGAGGCGAACTGAGTGTCTTGAGGAAAGTTTAGATGGCAATGTTACTTTCTTCTTTTATCTCGCTTTGTTTACAGCGGTAACCAAGGAAACGCTGCATGTGTTCTGTGAGCGCCGCCTGCAGGCAGAGAGCGCATGCGCGTCTCGATCTGATGATTCTGTCACACATCAGAGCTCTCAGCCTTTCTTTGTTCCGTGCTGATGTTTGATGTTGCATAATTTCACAAAGCTAAAGTCAGACCGTTCTGTTTTTCCTTTAAATCCTGAAATTGTACAATCTAACTCATACAACAACTGCTCGTGTGTAGCATCGTGATTAAAATGCAGTGGTTGCCTCTTTAAGAATGTTTAAGGCCAGTTTGCTTGTTACTGCTGTAATAAGCAAATAACCAATAAATAAATTTGCAAAAAACACTAAATAAAAGACCTCAAATTGGTCTTTTTCTATCAGTTCTTCAGTAGGTAGATCCCGTCTTCCAGAAAGCCTGAGGTCAGGGATCTTGACCACTGCTGTAGTGTAATGTAAAGAAAACAGCACTGAGTTAGAACAGATACTGAAGCAGTCACATGGTTTTCAGGCAAATGAAGCTTCGGACGTCACAGATCACAACCAATCAAGCTCCAAACAGTGCTTCAGTGTGAAATGTGCTTTTTTATATACAAGCTTCAAAGCTTCTGTGTTGAACGTAACATCACTAGTATAAAACTGTTTAATTAAACTGATGCCTGCGTTAGCATGAGGAGAAACTTCATTTACACTGCAGAACATTTTAACACACCTTCCAGTTCTTTTGATTGGTTTGAAGTCTTGATGATCTCTCTCTGATCACCGAGTGATGATAACACTGCTTCACGGCTCAGACACAGTACAGCTCATGCTGATATGTGTGTTTAAATGCAGCTATGTCTGTGTTTCTGAATGACTTCAGCACAAATGAAGGACAGACATCTGCGCTGAGGAGCAGGAAGGATATCAATCATTCAGACATTCCGTGTTTAACCAGCCTCTTCTGAAAATATGTTCATCGTGGTGCACAGACTGAGCTGGCGTGTGAGTATGTCCTCATGTGAAGACACATGTTTGTGTTTGTTCTGTAGCCGAGGGAGCTCTGAAGCACAGGTCCGGTCCCCGAGGGAGCTCTGGACGAATCCCGCTGATGTGAAGCAGAGTCAGAAACACCAGACTTTCTGCAGCAAAACCATAGTTTAAATACATGTTGTAAACAGTGAAGCTCAATGAAATATATATATTTTTTAGTTTTAATATATTTCTATTTAATATTCTTTAAAATGTATATTTCCAATCTTAGATTAGCCTATTAACCTATTAGATTAAATGCAACTATGGATGGAAAAGCCTATTAGAGATCAGACCTAGATTCATAATTATTTAATAATGTACACTAACAGGCAAAAGATTTGAACAGTAAGATTTTTTAATTTTTTTTTAAGAATTCTCTTCAAAAAACCAAAGTTCTTTATTTAAACCAAAGTACAGCAAAAACAGTAACATTCTGAAATATTTTTACATTTATTATAAACTTTAATTTATTTCTGTGTTGCGCAGCTGTATTTTCAGCATCATTTCAGCAACGAGGGGTTTGAGAGAGGGAATATATTCAGGACATCTCAGCAGAAACAGACATACCTCTGATGTTGTGTCTTTGAAAGCATTAATGGAGTTCTCAGTATCGGTCATGGTCTCTCTTAATTTGTATATAGCAAAAAACAAAAACCAAAAAGGTGAATATATGACTGTTGAAATTCAACCGAAATGAATGCACGTGCAGCATTAAACACAATAGTTCTGTGGTAAAGGGTCAGTGTTGTGGTCCCCGTCTGGAGACATCCATCAGCTGCTCCTGGAACCTGAAGACACTGTTCTTGAGTTTCTGCAGCTGCTGCTGGACTTTCATGACTGACGGACAAACCAGCCGATATTAATAGATCTGAGTAACGAAACTAGCCCCAATGACCCGAACCTCAGAGCTCCCGCACTGGAGACACTTTTTACACTCACTCTTACGGTCACTGCACACAGAGTCCGAAATTCTCATCAGAAATTTTGGAACGTTAAAAAATAAATATGACCTCACATTGTGTCAGTGATGTTCACACACTGCCTCCGAAACTTTCATCTGTCATAAAAAAAGAAGAAAAAAAAAGATGACGTCTTCTCCCCAGCTACCACTGCAAGCTTTAAAGTAAACGGTTTTTGTCCAAACTCAACTGGTTTTACGAGAGAACGCAAATATCTTTGCAAAAGAATGCAAAAGTTTTGTGAATTTCCCCCACTAGCATGTCCCTTCAGGGCCTCTGTAGCCCGCCTGACCCACGGACTGTACGCCTGACCCGAAGGAAAACAGCAGAGCTGGAGGGTTTGTGACAGAGTGTGTGTTTGCCTGACCAGTATGTTAGTTCGTGGGAACGGTAGCAAAGCCGGAAGCTCCTGCACTGGTTTGGTTCCGATCAGATTAAAAAAACCAAGGATTATTTTGCAAAAAATTAGTTTTTTCAAAAAATTCCAAAATTCCTGAAAATTTCATCTGAAGATTGAATCTGTGTGTTTTGTCCGGCGTGAGCCAAGGATTCCAACGACTTAAGGAGCGATGTCATAGGCCTACTTTTGATCTCTGCAGCGCAGTATCCTGGGTTTCTCGTGCTGATGGAACAGAACTCCATCAGAGGGATATTTGGGATAGTAGATCTCCGTTGATGTGAGACACAATTATCTGGGAAGCGTTAATAGATGGAGCCTCTAGGGCTCCAGTACAGTCTCACAGTGAACACAGAGAAACAGAATTTGGTTGAACTTGCTGGACTGTTTCTTTATTTCTCTGGTTTTATCCTCCTGTCATCGAGTCACTGTAGAGTTTGAAACACCAAACAAATAAACCCTGTTTAATGCAGTGTCTTGAAGATCAATGCAATGCTACTTTCTTTGGGCTATTAATAAACTAACAACACACTTTGCACTAATGAGGTGAATATTTCCTGTATTTGTTGTTGTTTGATCACTGAAAAGCTAAGAGAGATGAAATCACTGTTTTCCTCTTGCACGTCTGGATTTATTAGGCTTGACTGAATAAAGTGTTAGTTTAATCAGCACTGTGATGCCGGCGTCTGAGGCGGCTAAGAGCAGGCATAATTTAGTCTTTACATAGAATTATAAACAGCTGTAAGTTGGTGTAAAGACACCTCTGGACATGCAGACAACACTCATGAAGCTCACTGCAGGTTCTCAGTAGCACATCAAGGCATCTAGAAGATCTTCACACTGACCCGAGTTACATTTTTTGACTGAAGCCAGAGTTTTAAACAGAAACCGATCCATGTGCAACATCTGCCAAAGAAATCAAAGCGCAGTGACTCTACAACGTTATCTAGGCTAAAGTACTTTTCTACAAGCTGATACTCTTCAAACTGTTTTATGGTTTCAGGAGCTGTTTCAGAGCAGCGTGTGTAAACGTCTGTCCACATCAGTGATGATCTGCTGTAACACTCACAGAAACCCGAGTGTCACGTTCATCACACTTCCATAAATACTCCAGAGGAATATCACAGCCGGGTCGAGTCTGAAGAAGGCCTGTCCGCGGTTCGTCTCCGTACCTGAGGAAGCACTGATACAGGCCTGAATCTAGGACGTATTCTGAGCGGGACATTATTCAAGGTTATTTAAAGACACCACAAAAGTAGGCTAAGTGTCACATGTCTAATCCTGAAAGAAAAACAGAGAGAAAAGTGTGTGAAAACAATCCGAGCGCGCTGATGAAAGAGCTCCCCCGTCATAAAAACAATCCGCTGAAATCCCAACTTCTACAAGATTGTGAGTCCATGCTAAAGCTTCATTAGACATACATTATTGATAAAAATGGCCAGGATTTCTCTAGAAGTGTGACAGCTAGTAAAGGGATCAACTACGGTTTTAAAAGTCTGAAGACTGTCTGGTGGCTCCAGAAGACAATGTTTAGCGCTGCAGAAACACAAACATGTAGAAACATGACAGACTCCAGGAGCTACACCGGATTAGATTATCAGTAGATTATTATTTATATTATTAGTAGATTATTAGATGGTTAAAAATAACAGATCAGAATAAAATACACAGATGAATCATTTACAGAAAATAAATGGGGTTAATTTCATTCAGACTTCAAGGAGACTTAAGTGTTGGGCTCAGAGAACTAAAGATGGTCCAACAGTGAGACGAGCGAACATCCTCGAGATCACATCCTCTCTGACTCATCAGAAAACACTCCGAGCTGCAAACTCATGGTATAGATCCAGGAAAACGAGAATAAAACACCTCCCGTCACTGTCATGTACAGCAGCCGCAAACAGAGTCACAATACACACCTCTCGAAACAAGAGTCATTTATCAGAAGATAGAGAAGCAGTTTACACACAAACATGAGAGAAAACAATAGAAAGAAGCATCGCAGTCGCTCAGTCGAGTGTAGAGTAGATGTGATTTTACTGGGGTTTACTGTCGAGGACCACCAGCTAATGATTCACTGTAAAACAGCACACAGACGAGAGGAATCCCATCACACCTGCGCTGATGGTCTGTCGAAGGAAAAACACAGACAAACACTCGAGTGCAGCAGAGGTTTATTATCAATTATGCTCTATAGACATCAACAAGCTTTATGCTATCATAATATGAATATCAAATTTCACTGCAATAAAGTGCAAGTCCTTTGACTGTACATCTGTTTCATTTACTAGTGTATTGTGCCTGTAGAAGAATCTAAAGCCCTTGAGTTCAAACCACACAAATGTAGCTAAAGCTGAACTTAAACTACGCAGAGCTGAAGATCCCATCATCATCATCATCATCATCATCACAAACGCAGAGCTGCTGATGCGGGCACTGGTTTGTACATCTGACGGTGAACTGCTAAACACCAGCACATGCTGTGCAACAACACTCGGGAGGTTTGGTTTGGGTTCAAAGATTAAACATTCGATAGAGACGTGTTTCCTCGAGCAGGCCGTTCCACCATCGGATCAGGAGACAGAGAGGAGAAGAGGACAGAAAACAGGCATTCGCATGAACACAATCCAGAAACACAGAACAGTCCCATATAACAGCCTGTGCATAGGAAGAATAAAAGCACTTATGGTATCGGCAAACATCAAGCAGGGCTGGGAAGATAAATCGATGCGTCGCGAATCGAGAAAAAATTCCGCATCGATTCTGAGATTTCCCAAATTCTTTCTCGAGTCGATTCTGAGCTTCGTTTTGAACACTGCATGCTTTATAAACAGCCGTACTCTGCTCGTCTCCAAATCCTTACACACTCGAACCTAAAACAATCATTCATTAAATTCAAAAAGGTTGAAGTGAATCACACGGGTGTTCACAGTGGGCTGTGTTTAAATTAAAGTCATTCTGAGCCCAGGTGAAATTACAGAGAGTGCTTTTCAGCTCTTCTTCATGAAAACTAGAGTAGAGCGCCGTCTGCTGTTAAAATCTACACTCAGAATCGATTCCAGAGAGAGTCGAGATGCATTCGGAAGATCTCAGAATCAGCATCGATCTATGGCCCTAATGCTGGACAGAACCGAACCCCCGCTCCGACCGTCTCTGCATGGAGGAAGCAAAGGCGATGAAGAAACGCAGCAGGGCTCGGAGCGAAGCACTATCTGTGCAGCAGCACGAAGGCCTCCAGCCGCTCGGGGATGTTCCCGCGGTACACCAGGCCGTGTTTGATGAGCGGCGCGCCGCCAGACACTGCAGCGTGGTGTGGTTGATGGGCTGGATCAGGTTCTTGGCCAGCTCCTTCTGGTCCAGCAGGTCGCAGGCCGTCTGTTTGAGGGAGTTGGTGCTGTCGAAGTGTGTGCCGCAGGAGATCAGCAGGTTCATGATGTCGGGGTGGTTGTTGGACGCAGCCACATGCAGAGGGCTGTTGTCGTCCTCGTCGCGGCAGTTCACATCAGCGCCGCACTCCAGCAGGATGGACGTGACCTGGAAGGAGGGGAACTTGCAGACGGGGTAGCGGCCCACGCAGGTGGTGTTCCTGTCCACGGCCAGGTGCAGCGGACTGAAGCCGTTCTTCCCGCAGGCCTGCAGCTTCAGGAACTTGTAGATGGTCTCCTTCTTGAAGTGGTCCTGCTCCACGGTGCACGGCACTTTCTCCAGCAGACAGATGAGGTGCAGGATGATGGACAGCACCTGTGGATCACAACGGTTTGGAACAGTGTGAGTCGACTCACTTGCGCAGAAACTCCACACATGCATCACAGAAGTAATGGCACTAATAATCGCTAATATGGACAAGAGTATCCAGTTTTCACTGAATAAAATGCAGATATAGAAACTTTAACTGATGAAACTTCGAAGACAATAAACATAAATGTGTCCCTGCAGCACAGAAGCAGTCATCAGTAGCACAGGTATATTTGTAGCAATAGACAACAATACATTGTATGGGTCACAATTATACATTTTTCTTTTATGACAAAAATCATTAGGATATTAAGTAAAGATCATGTTCCATGAAGATATTTTGTAAATATATCAAAACTTAATTTTTGATTTGTAATATGCATTGCTAAGAACTTCATTTGGACAACTTTAAAGATGATTTTCTCAATATTTAGATTTTTTTGCTCCCTCAGATTCAGATTTTCAAATAGTTGTATCTCAGACAAATATTGTCCTCCTAACAAACCATACATCAATGGAGAGATGATTTATTCAGCTTTCAGATGATAGCATTCATCTCAATTTCAAAAAAATTGACTCTTATGACTGGTTCTGTGCTCCAGGGACACATATTGTGAAAATACGGTGTAACGGTGTTCTTCAAGCAATCTTGGGTAATTTCATAAGGATCAACATATCACTGTATATAATACTATAAAATAATATGATTTCTGCCTCATTCTATGATATGAAACCATGTCTGATAACAAAAAGTTATTTCAAACACACAACTTATGTTATGAATTTAATTTGGAGAAAAAGTGTCAATAATAAATAATATCTTTGTAGGATAACAGGTTTGTAAAAGTGCTCATACACATGAAAAACTGTATCACACACACGGTACTGTAGTATATTTATTCAAGGCTCAGACAGATTTTTCTGTGCACTGTACAGTCCTGACCAAACCAGTTCCAGATTGAAAAAGGAGCTCCTCATTTAGCGAGAAACTCCTCAAGTTCATGTTGCCCCTAAATTTTCTGGTTGTGCCCCTAAAATTTTCCGTTGGGGGCCACTGTGCTCCTAGTGAAAAAAGTTAGTCTGGAGCCCTGACCAGGTTTGATTTTCTGCTTCTTTGCATCCGTAGCAAGTAGAGACGTAACGGTATGAAGATATCTTATCAGGATTATAGTGACCAACATTATCACGTTATCAGTGTTATCACGGTATTGTTAAAATGTGCTGCAGATGTTAATAAAGTACTGACACATAAATCACTTCAAGTTTTATATTTAAAAATCACCAAACAACAAATAAAATGACTTTTTGTTTGCATAATCACTAAAACAATAACATTACCAATGATTTTCGGGTTTTAAATGGTTTAATAGCATGTTGAGATATCTAATGTAAATGTTCAAATAAAGTTTAATAAAAAGGTAAACCTCACATTCCAGCCTTTAAATAAAGAAAAGGGTTAAGTGGAAATGATAATTGCTTAAATTATTATATGTATTTTATCTGCTCCATAAATAATTCTAGATTACGTATCTGAATTGTTTAAATGTGTAGAATCCACATAAGCTTGTTTTTCATCAACCGGTCAAAACTTACAGCAGGGCATGCAAATTCATCTTTTTGTCATTATTACATCTAGCCAAGATGAAAAAATGCCATCGAATCGTTTCTGAAGACAGTCAAGAACCTTCAGAGGTACATTCATATAATTAATTCATTCGTATTCGCACTCTTTTAAAATCTTCCAGCTTTTCGGCCCTGTTTTCACTCAGAACGAATCTCCTGTGCTGCTGAGCGCACGTGACACTGTTACTGAAAACTGTGCTTTATGCTGGACACTATTTATTTATCACAAGTTGCTCAAATCACAGTAATCTAATACGGTTTTAATAATAATTAAAAGATGAAACCATAATACCGTGGGGAATTTTTATCATGATTTATCGTCAGACTGGTAATCGTTACATCCCTAGTAGCAAGCATTTTGATAGGAAAGGGTGACAAATACGAAAGAATGCATACGGAAATTTGGGACTCAGTGTGCAAGGACCTTTATTCTGATCGTGGGGAGAATTTTTATCAGTATATCACAAACGATAAGATATCGCCCATCCCTCGTGCCGTTCTCCTCTGGCCAGACGAAACTAGCAGATTAATATCTGAGCGCGAGTGAAACACAGAGAAACACACGTGAGGATGTAGAAACAGACTCCAGCAGCTACACATGATTAGATCTCAGTCTGATGTTTCCAGTCTGTTTCTATGTGTAGGCTCTTCATTTACCACCTGATTTAAACACTATACAAACATAAACAATGCTTTTTGATGTTTCCACTGACTGACTTCCGCTACTGTACTGTGATGTATTACCTAACCCTAACTAGAAAATAAAAATGTAGGGCAGACGTGATTTCATCCAGCGCTTGTTGATTGGCATGTGAACATCAGAATGAAGACGGATCTGAATGATGAGTCACAAGATGATTCAAAATAAACGATCAGAATAAAATACACAGATGAATCATTTACAGTAGAAAGAAAATAAAAGGGGTTCATTTCATTCAGACTTCAAGGAGACTTAAAAGTGTTGGGTTCAGAGAACTAAAGATGGTCCAACAGGAAGATGAGGAACGACACACAGATCACACCCTCTCTCACTCATCAGTACAATTAATCATGTGATGATCATCTCGTCAGTAAAGCCGGTTCTGTGATCAGTAGTAAATCTCATCATGTGCTTTCAGATGGAGCAGCGTTTACTACACAGAGCCGTAGCTCACAGACAAGCTACGCTACATCACATTCATTATCACAGCACACTTAGTATAAACACTTAAGAAGAGCTTAGTTAACGCTCTTACACCGTGTCCTAAACTACGCAGGACGCGACAAGATCCCAGCGACTAGCAATCTGAGTCCACACCAGACGCGACAGAATCAATCAAATATCACAGCCAATCAGAAGCGTGTGTGGGCGGAGCCTATCTGGAAGCACACTGCACTCATAACGAAACAGATAAGTTTATAATCTAATTCATAAATATTAAACTTTTTAACATTATTAAATGTACATTCTGAGTGACTGACACCATCTTTGTCAAGCTTGTTGTTGGTTCGCACTGAGTTCTCAGTTTTAAACGTATACATCTGCTTACATTTTCTTCAAGATCTGAGGTAAACTATCTGTTGTTGCTTTCAGTACGGCTATTAGGTCACGCAAAATGATATTCAAACTCACATTAGACACGCTTAACTTTCAATAAAGCACATAACTACCTGAGATTATTTTCAGCAGCAACGTTGCAGAAATAGAGACCATTCCTAAAATAGAAATTTCGCATGCCGGGGCTAGTAAGGGCAAAAACTCTGATTAACATGGAAAAGATACCTTTTATCGTGTGGTGGTGTCATGTCGCGTGTAGTTAGGACATGGTGTTAGGATGATGATACACGGGACAACTTCTTGAGCGGATAAGTTTTATTTTGTGGTGGTGATACACAGAGCCCATGACAATCTGAAGTATCCAGACAGAAACGTGTTTCCTATTTTCAGTAAAGAAAGTACCCAAGCAACACTCCTCAAAAAAAGTTGCTTGGCAACATTGCTCAAAAAGTTGCCCCGTGTATCATCAGCCTTTATCAAATCGCTTGCCTCTGGCTGGTGATACACGGGGAAACTTTTTGAGCAATGTTGCCAAGCAACTTTTTTTGAGCAGTGTTGCCGAGCAACTTTGGTTATTGTTGCTGTCACTGGGCAACCAGGCCAAAGCCACTAGAAGCCAAGCCTGCAACCATTAGCTGAAGAAGCGTAACGGCTAAAGCTAACGCTAACGCTTCCGCTCTGCAGGACGTGGAAAGCAGTGCAGAGCCCGTTTAGTTTGAATGAATGTCAATGGAGAAGAGGCTTCACTACGAAAAATAAACAGCTTTTTAGAGGAAATGGCTTATCATTTCATGAATTGACAGCCTATCTGCTAATGTACAACACGTTTTACATTAAACAATACTTTTGGATTAAACTATTTTTAGATTTTACCACAAAGAAAAAAATGCTGTTTTATAATATACAGCTTACATCACTTCCCATTCATCTCTATGCAGGGCTGTGTGATATGGACAAAAAAAACCTATCGCAATTTTAATCACGATTTTGACACACACAGACCTGCTTTACTGTCATAAATGCATTCAGTGTGAATATGAAACATATTTCCAAAAGAAAACCAATTAGAGCTTTATCAAAAAGATGTGTCTCTAGAACAGACATAAGTGAAAATAATCACTAAGTAAAGGTCTAACATATGGCAAAAAATAAAGAATCTCATGTCCAGGGATTTTTCTTTGTTGCCATGTATTGGTCATGGAGCTCGTTGTAGCGGTGCCTCAGGTGTTGGAATAGATTTGTTACTCCAGGTTCACGTCTGCAGTGTGTATACAGTTTACGGTGTGTGTGTGTGGTGCAGAAGCAGAACGGACTCAGTGCTTTCACACAGGACGCGTCTGCAGTCCGCTCCTGACCAGCGCCCGTTTACCACAAACACAACATTTATTCATTACTTTGATTTCAAATCCAAACGTTGTTTGTGAAAATGCTCTTTCAGCATCGTGATTCTATTCTATCACAGTACAGTAATACAGTCTTTCATAGACATATTCACGGTTAAACTCAATAAACATAACTTTGTTCTCCTACCTCCACGATCTATTATTGCCTTGTTTATCTAAAAGTGCACTTTTCCTTGTTTTAAATCTAGCCAAAAAGCCATGTGTTGACTGTGAAACAGTAGACATTAATTATATGCATCTATTGTGTAATTACTACATTTCCGTGTCAATCCATGTTCATTTTTAACGTGAAACATTCGCTGTCACTTTAATTCAGCGTATGCAGCACAGCAGAAAGACTCGATCGCTGCGTGACTGCTGCAGATGCATCGCTCCTGGAGTATGCTGTTATTTTAATGACAGATGTCGAGAGCGCATTATTGTATCGTGAATAGACTTGTGCCGGTATTCGGTAATGCGATATATCGCGGTAATGAATATGCACGATATTGTTATTGTGGGCATTTATAAATTCTGAATAAATAATTATTTATTATATATTATTAATTATTTGGAATTTGTTTTGAGTTTTATTTTTATTTTTAACTGCTCAAAATGCACAACACCGCTGTATGCTGCTTGAAAGAAGCATGCTCTGATGTAAACAAGCACGCATGAGAAGCACATGGAGGAACACGTGAGAGACGCGCTGAATGAAAGCACATTCACTCTCTGACAGCAGATGGCGCTAAACTGCAGCCCTTACCCTGGAAAACCCATTAATAAAGCAGCTGCTACTTTCTAAACCATATTTAAATAATTTTAAGTAGCCATTCAGATTTGTGGATTTGCTATGGTGTTCATCACAGAGCCAAATACTTAAATATTTAGACTTAATAGGCTATTTATTTTCAAACTTTTTTTTTTTTTAATCTGGACTACAACATGCCCTAGATATTGTTTGAAAGTGTTCTGATTCTTTATTGTTCATTCGCACTTTACATTAGGGCTTCTTTAGTTAACAAACTGCCAATGAAAAATTCTTCTGAACATTCATTAATCTTAGGTATTCCAATATTTAATAACACATTGTTAAAATCGAAAGTTGCAACTATGTTATTTAATGAGCTAACATGAACTAAGACTTGTATTTTTTTTTAACAAAGATTAATAACTTCTATAGCAAATGTAGCTATTGCTCATTGTTTAGCTGTGCATTTACTGAATGAGCACTATGCGATGTCCGTGTTATTATTTTTTTTTTTTTTATATTTATTATTTGTAATATATAATATATAATATTATAATTTAATAATAATAATATATATATATTTATTTTATGTTAATTATTTTTATATTTTTAATATGTTTTATATTATTTTTATTTCAATTTTTAAATCATTTTCAAAGTTCTTAAATCGCTTGTTTTATTTTTGAGGTTATTTTTCTTCATGATAATTTTACTTTCTTTTATGTAAAGCACTTTGAATAGCTGGTGTACAAAATGTGCTATATAAAAAAACTTGCCTTGCCTTGAATGTTAATACATTAACGAAGGTTAACTAATGAGGTCTTATTGTAAAGTGATACCTATTGGTCTTTATAGTTCTTTTGCACTTTAATGTGTAAAACTTTTAACTTTATATATTTTTTCTGTATTGCTGTATTTTTTCTGTATTTAAATGTTCAGTTATTTTTGTTATAAGAAAAAAGTTATTTAACCTGTTATACTGTATTATGACCACTTTTTTGAAACTAAATTTCAATACCGTGATAATACCGTATACCGTGACAAAACATTATCAATTAATCGCAACAGGAAAATTTGATACCGGCATATCCCTAATCGTGAAAGCACATTAATATAATGCGCGAGCACGAATCTCTCCACTTCATTTCGATTTGGATCAATCGCACTGCCCTATTCCTATGGTGTCTGTAAACTGTGCTTGAGTGTCGCATAACTCTGACTGAAATTCAGTGATAGCAAGGCTGTAATGTGATTGGTTATTATCACCCACGTGATCCAAGTTAGCCGTTACGCTTTCTCCAATACTAAGTTATACAGACCCTGTCATCTCCGACGGTAAGGTAATCTCTGACCAGGTGATACTCAGGGCCCATGAGCAATCTTAAGTGCCAAGATAGAAATTTGTTACCCATTCTTAGTGGGAAAGTGCCCAAGCAACACTGCTCAAAAAGAGTTGCCCTATGTATCATCAGCTTTAGGGGTTTTTCCCCCTCAGGGATACCCTTAAGACAAAACTTCAGGACTTTCATGCAACCGGGCACAGAAAAACAAGAGAATAAAGCACCTTGCTGAGCTGCGCTGGGTCCGGGCCGGGCTGCGGCTGCTTGATGGCGCGCTCGATCTCCAGCACGCTCTTGCTGAGGATCTCCATCAGCTCCTGGAAGGACACGGAGGTCCCCAGCAGACCCTTGGCTCGGTCCTGCAGCATGAAGGAGAAGAGCTCGGCGAAGGACAGCAGGCTGCTGGCCGTCATGGGGCTGAGCGCGTCCAGGTTGCTCTGCTGCATGTCCAGAGCGTACTTCCACAGCTTGATGCAGCGCTCGAAGTTGCCCGAGTCGGCGTAGACGGCCCCGCGGTAGCGGATGTAGTAGGACGTGTCCGGGTGCGAGGGCCCGAGGATGCGCTCTCGGATCAGCAGCGCCTGCATGCGCATGTCGTCGGGGTCAGCGATCAGGCTGTCCAGCTCCTCGAACGTGTTCACCTCCCTGCTGTAATCGTAGGCCGGCGCCAGCTGCTTGGGCTCGTCCTTCAGGAGCACGTGGTTGGGGTCGCTGTGCCGCAGATCCATGGCTCTCTTCCAGTACTTCAGCGCTCCCAGCAGGTCTCTCTTCTTATCCACGAACGTGGCCCCCAGCAGCTCCAGAGCATTGATGCGCTCCGTTCTGCTCGTCTGAGGGTGCTGCGTCAGGAAATCCACGATGTTGGTGTGTCCCGTCACGCTGGCCGAGAGCAGCGGCGTCATCCCGTAACCGTCCTTCTCCATAGTGGAGCCGTACTTCAGCAGCATCTTCATGATCTCCAGGCTCCCGGACTCAGCGCAGTCGTGTAGAGCCGTGTTACCCGAGACAAAGAGCACACAGAACACAAGTCATCAGAGATGCATCGCTGAATATCACAGACATACTCCAGTCACTGAAGAGAAACAGAAGCGGTGTTAGAACACAGTCTAACCAAAAATTATTCAGACACCTGATCTAAGTTTTATTAGCGGGTGCAGGACACTGTAGTTCATGTAAGTGAGGACAGCAAAATAAAGAAGACTGCGACATATAACCAAAACTTCTTCATACAGTGAAGAATACAAAACTGATAAAGATTTGGAACCAAAAATTATTCAGACACTTAGACCTGATCATGTTTTGCTTTAGTGTTTTTTCTTTAATTGCTAATGTGACTGTTTTTACACCACAGACTGAACAAAATTAAGCATTTCTTGGTAATTAGTTGAGCTAAATTAGTTCTTAAATTGTGTATTAAATTTAACAGCTGACAGCTATTCAGCTGAATTCATTACATACCTTTCTATCAACGTTTCTGACATTATCAAGATGAATTTATTCTGACACAGTTTAACTCTGAGTTCTTCTCATATTTTATTACCATTTTCTAAACTATAGCCAATAAACTGTGATATAATGTGATACATGTTGAAGGCGTCTGAATAAGTTTTGGTTTGACTGTATATTTATTCGTGCAGCACTAGTGGAACCAAACAGAGGTGTTTGAATCTGAAATACTTTCACAGTTCTGTCGGCTGATGAAAGAAATGACACGCGTGACGTGAACTATTGTCTGCTATCACACTGAATCCACACTGAACTGACTAGAGCTGAATAACAACATTGCTGCCTCTCACAGAACTTGCTTCTAAATCCATTGATCTGAACTGAGTCAACACTGAACTAACCTGATCTGAACAATGACTTTACAACAGAATCTGAACTGAAACCCAGCTGAGTGTCCATTATTGATTCCTCTTGATCTCTGTGAAGCTGCTTGGACCCAATCTGTTTTGTATAAAGCGGTCTCTCACAGACCTCGTCCTGGATTGTGGCCAGCTGCTGGAACGACCTGCCGATCTCAATCTGAGTCTTTAGCCATTTTCACCATCACCTGACCAGTTAATATTAGCACTTACCTATTCTATTCTATTCTATTAGGCCTAATTTATTTATTTAAAATAACAGTATGTGCACAGGCTCGACTACCTGAGACACAGCACCTGTGTATTGTTGCTCTCTCGTTGGTCTGATTCACTTTGGATAGAAGAGTCTGCTAAATGAATAAATGTAAATGTATTTACACACTGTTTAATGCAAGACATAATGCATTTAACTTGCAATTACAAATGCATAAATAATGTTTTGATATTAATCATAAAACGTTGAATAGATACTTTAAATGTGAAATTAAAACCACCAGTAGATGGCAGCAAGTCACTTAATTAGTGAATCATTTCAATTGAAGCGAATCATTTAAACGGTTGATTCATTCAGAAACTGTTCCTCAGAGACACAGAACAGTGCTGTGGCTGTGTTTGGAATTATTGGCACAAACACAGGAAATATAGTGTTTATAATGTAAGATTCTTAATGAACTTCTTGTTTATTGAACTGTTGTAAAAAAATCAATATCACTTGTAATCATGGTAATTTTTGGAGAAAAAAACATCACTTCATGTAAAATTGATTAACTATTCTATATAAAGTGGTATAAACTCACACATTTTCTGTCCTCATGTCTTGAATTTGAGATCATTCTGAATGTATGTTGATAGACTGAATCATGCAGTGAAAGAACACACTCTCGCACCAGTCTAGACTTCATCACGTCATGTACGCGCGCGCTCTGTAGGTGTGTTTTGAATGGTTTTTGCAACACACTCGATAATGTCAAATCGCACATCATTAAAACAACAAGTGCAATATTATCACTGATGATATATACTGTATTGCACATCCCTAGTCTCACCTTTCACGCTTTTCCGGTTGACGTCGGCTCCTTTCTCCAGCAGGTACTGTGCGATCTCCTTGTGTCCTTTATAACATGATATCATGAGGCAGGTGTGTCCGTGCCTGTTGGCCACTTCCAGATCCGCTTTGTGCTCCACCAGGTACCTGACGATATCCAGGTGTCCGTCGAAGCAGGCGGCTCTGAGCGGGGTGGAGTTGGTGAGAGTCGTGTTGTTCACAGAGGCGCCGTGTCCCAGCAGAGACTGCACGACTTTCAGGTGTCCGGCGGCCGAGGCGGCCCACAGCGGCGGCGCTCCCTCGATGATCTCGCCGTCGAAGTTCACCGAGCCCCCGACCTCCACAGGCGCGCAGCAGCACTCGATCAGGTACTCCAGCAGCTCCAGGTGACCGTACCGCGCCGCCATGAGTAACGGCGTCGCTCCGTTGGTCTTCTCCGCCATCAGCTTCATGACGTCGTGATCGTTCTTGTTCTCTAAGAGTTTCTGGAGGAGTCTCAGTTTGCCGTCTCGGGCGGCGTTGAAAACAGCAGTTTTTAAATCCATGGCATAGGGTTGCCCTGCGGCTCCGTCCTACAAACAACAAGATCAGACGCATACATTCTCATGCTTTCAATACAAGCTTCAACTGTAGGGATGCAACGAAGCAGTATGAGATATATCATAAAAATAAGTGATGGTTCAAGACGGCGGAGATGTTAAACGAACTGCGATACAATTGAGGTTTTTATTAATCTGTTTATATGAATGAACTGACCGTCGTCAGAAAGTTTAGATGCTGTTTTCTTTTTATCTTGTCTCTACATCATAAATATTAAAGCACTGTTTGTTAGCTTTGTTTTCACCGGTAATCAAGGAAACACTGTATCACTGCAGGTCTATGAGCGCCACCTGCTGTCAGAGAGTGCATCTGCGTCTCATTCAGCTCGTCTGCTGATAGTCTGCACTCAGAGAGGTGATCTGATCATCATCAGTCTGTCTGGAGTCACATGAAGAAACAGAACAAACTGAGACAGACTCAATCCAGAAGAACTGTGTCTCCGAGACGCTTCAAGAAACCTTCCTGAAAGCTCCTGAGAAACTCTGCTCAAGTGCACCGAGGACAAAACCTGCTCTAAACACAGAGCATGCTCCACCAAATGATGATTTCATTCAGTTCATAGAAGATAATTGATACAGAAAATCTATTTATGACATTATTATTGACAGCATCCTCATTTTACAGCTTAAAGTGCCTAAAATTTCATAGCTCTGTATCTTTGCAGGAGGTTTCTTGAAGCGTCTCGGAGACACAGTTCTTCTGGATTGAGTCTGTCTCAGTGTGTTCTGTTTCTTCATGTGACTCCAGACAGACTGATGATGATCAGATCACATCTCTGTGTGCAGCACAAACACCTCACTGCAGTATTAACATTAACTGATATTTCCTTCTGACACACTACAGCAGAAGATAGAGATAACTGACTTCAAACCAGTTTTAGCTGCTGATAATACTAGTGTTTTAATGATTTTGTATTACTTAAGTTGATGTGGGATTTAAGTTTAGTTATTTGACATTTTAATTTCACAAAGAAGCATTTAGTCTAAGAAATAATAATAGGGCGCCTTTTCACTTATAATTTGTCTTAAGTCTCTTTTTTTAATAAATGTGAACATATAGTGAAATCCCTTCCATGAATCGTCTCCCATCATGAGAAGGGTTAAACTGTTTTTGTGAAAGGTTCCCTCGTGTCTCTTCAAACACACAGTCTTCACAAGAGCTCAGTTTTTAAACAATATCCTGACTTTCACACACTAAGAGCACTCGGAGCCGTGATATATCTTCAGAGGACGGTGGATATATTAAGGTTTAAGATGTTCTTCAGTATGCTCCGCCGAAGCGGCTGAGTAAGTGATGATGACACACTTCACCTCGAACACCTCGAACAGGTCAGTGAGCAATCTAACCAGAGGCCTACTGCATTAACTGCTTACACTAGTCCTAAAATCATAAAAAGATCTATTCTGAATCTGAAAGTATCAGTGGGTTAACTGCTAGTTAGTTAAACCAGTTCTTCAGACCCAGTAGTTATGTTTCCGCACCTGACCCTGATGAGACGGTCAGCTGTGTGTGTAATATTCAGCATGTTTTGATCCAGGAGTGTTTTGTGTTATTCTTACAGTACTTACAGTAGATGTTGTCACGTGATCAGAAACATGAAACTAGCACAGCTTTCTTTGTATATAATCACCCTACTATATATTCATTATAATGACGATCAGTCATAAGGTTTAGAGTTATTATTTGTACAGATATCTGTCCGATCACTATCAAGTATATTATTATTATGATGATGATGATGATGATGAGTGCTCGCTGCTCGAGGCGGTGTTGACATCAGCACGGCTCTCTCAGAGTCAGCATCGCAGGTGTTTCTGGTCAGATTTACAGCACGGTTTAACCCCTTCTCTCCCGTCACAGAGTCGTTATCGTGTCGTGTTCTGTCGTTAAGTAGCGCGTCAGACCGAAGGCCGCACTCACCGCCAGCGCGATTGTGTCCGGTAACAGCCGTTTATTCCGGTTGAAGGACAGGTCCACAGGCACACAGACTGAGACGGTAGCGTTACTTTAGCTCATACCGAGTCCAGATAATATATAACGATAAAAATAGCGCGTCGCTGCGGATCTTCCCTCCCCCGCTTCCTGTAACATCGAGGTCCTCCTCATTAAACACAATCGATCGGTGTTTCACGAGCTCCAGAGCCTCACGAATCCGACATTATGCTGCTTTTAAGTCCATTTCTCGGTTCTGTTGGTACTGTTCGGATCTCGACGAGCGCTGCTCCGCGGATGGGTTCCAGTCAGTAACAGCGGCCCGAGGGTTCCGCCCCGTCGCGAGTGATTGACAGCCAGGCGGACCAATCACGGCGTCGCTCAAAGGTTTTCCATTTAAAGGTAAACGAAGAGAGTCACGACGCGAGCGCTTTTAATAACGCGGGCGCGTGAGGAGCGAACGGAACGATTCTCTGAGATTGATGAAAGAGTCCGGTGTTTAACTCCTCAGTGAGCCTCGAAGAAACCGATTCAGAGAATTAAACGAGGCGTTAAAGATGAATCTTCATCAGGTTTGCCCGTTCACTGCAGTATTGGTGTTCGCTAACAGCGCCCGCTAGAGGCCAGACTGATGGACAATATACTGTAATAATATTGTGCAGTGCGTCTTGATATTCTGGTCATTTTTTCCCAAGCACATTTTACCAATTCCAAATCACATCGATCTTAATAACTACTATTGATTTTGTGTTTAATCATGTATAAGTAATATATAATTGTTAACAAGGGCTGGATAGGCTAAAAGAGTCATTCCTGGGATTAGATGCCTTTTGTGTCCCCAGTCAAGATATTATCAGCTTAACATTTCAACAACATCAATTTTAAAGTTGTCATTAAAAAACAGCTTTTGAACTTTAAGCATATTTAAGTTTGTATTTATAATTCTAAACATTTTACAGCATTTTAAACCAGCAAATATGATGAACACAACACTTAATATGAGTGATTAAAAAAAATAAAAAGATTTTTCACCTTGTTTGGTATATCAGTAATAGTTTTCTTTGATGTATATATATTTTCCAAGTATTAAATTCATTAAAAACAACACAAAAATAATAATAAAGATTTTTATCTTGTCCCTCAAATTATTATCCACCCTGTTATATTCGACTACTGGTGCTTTAAATGAAAGTTGGAAAAAAGGAATAAATATCTTATCAAACAGCTGACATAATTTCCTTGAAGGGAAAACAGCTGGGGACGGTGGATGAGAGACTGTTTTATTAATTGTCTGTTTTTGCATATTTTATCTTTCCAATCTGATGAGGTCAACTTCAACATGTCCACCCTGTTTAGAGGAATATGATTTTTTTTATTTTTTTTTATAAAAGTTCCATTAAAAAAAAACCGTCCAATTTTTTGTTTGACAGATCTTCTGTGTTAGCTCAGGCTTAGTGTAAAGGCTGATTTTAGGTCAAGATTTCCTCCCTGTTAAAGTCAAAAGGCTGGACATGTTTAGTGATAGTGACAGCAACTGATGTTTAAGTTGAAGAAGTGGTGTATTTAAGCTTTTTTAAATTTTACATATTCATAAATATTTAAAATTATTGTTCATTTGTCGATAACAGGGTGGACATTTTTGGTCCTCCTCCTCATTTAATTTGGCTCATAATTGCTTGAATTTATATACATAAGGTTGTATATACCACATATTTATATGACAAAATTATTTTCACGTTTTACAGCTCCCTATTATGATTACACAATTTTTTTTTTTTTTTTTAAGTGTTAATATCCAAAAGGCACAGAATCCCAGGAATGAACCAAAAAATGCCTTACTCAGGTGTGCATAATAAAGCAGGCCTTCTTTTACAGGTAAAATGCGCCTCAAAAGAACTCACTCAATTTTTCTGCTTGCTACTTGTTTTGTGCATGCTTTGCCAGTGTTGTATGTAAGCAAAATCATGCCAGTAAAGTACTTTAAAAAAGAAATTGGATTTATTATGCATCATTGATTTCACGTTTCTGCTTTATTTTCTTAGAACTGTGGGAACTGTACAAAGAAAACATTTGCTTTCATGCTAAATGCAAATGAATCTTAGTTTTCTCTTCTTGCATCTTAAAATAAATTATACTTGACAAGATGTGCACTTGAAAAGGACTGTAGGTTTTATGAAGAAGAGTCTTTGAGAAGTTCCTCCAGACATTTATTAACCAATTCAAACAAGAAATCAATGCACCGCTAAAAAAGAAAAAAAAAAGAAACACCTAATAAAAATAAAAACACACCAATTACACCAATGCCATGAAAAGAAAAAGATGACAAGGAAACATTTGCAAGGATGCCTGTTTTTTTACAACATAAAGCTCTCTAGGTTTCAAACATGAAGATTGAACAAGTGATGATGATGATGATGATGATGATACAATCAGACGAGTGTCAAGCAGGTCTACAGTGTCTGTACATCCTTTAACATTCACATACATGTAAAGAGTCAACACACAGCCACAAAATAAATAAAGCAGCGCTGAAATATTCTGCTGGATATGAGCTGAGGATCACACACAGGACTACAGAAAACAAGCTCAAGGCGTTTGTTTAAATAACTCATATTTGTATAAAAGCCCAGTGTGAGGAGGAGTTACGAGCCCACGCGTGTTGTAGTGGTTTTCTTGTCTGAGAAGAAGCTCCTGAGAAGAACCACCTGACTGATGCTGACCACCAGCAGGATGAAGGCCTCTCCGATGGACCAGAAGGCCACTCTGGTGGTTCAGATCCTCCGCTCGGCTGCCTGCGGCCCTGAGCCTCTCGCAGACGGAAGTGTGTCTGATAGTCGATCACGGACTTCAGCGCCTCGTGAATGGAGACGCAGGCGGATTCCATCTGAAACAAAACAGCATCAGACGCGGTCTCAGCAGCTGCTGCTTACTTAAAGCTGACTCATAGTGGCCAAAATCATTAAAACACTAGTATTATCAGCAGCTAAAACTGGTTTGAAGTCAGTTGTTTCTATCTTCTGCTGTAGTGTGTCAGAAGGAAATATCAGTTAATGTTAATACTGCAGTGAGGTGTTTGTGCTGCACACAGAGATGTGATCTGATCAGCATCAGTCTGTCTGGAGTCACATGAAGAAACAGAACAAACTGAGACAGACTCAATCCAGAAGAACTGTGTCTCCGAGACGCTTCAAGAAACCTTCCTGCAAAGCTACAGGGCTGTTAACAGTTTTAGGCACTTTAAGCTGTAAAATGAGGATGCTGTCAATAATAATGTCATAAATAGGTTTTTTGTATCAATTAACTTCTATTAACTGAATGAAATCATCATTTGGTGGAGCATGCTCTGTGTTTAGAGCAGGTTTTGTCTTCGGTGCACTTGAGCAGAGTTTCTCAGGAGCTTTGCAGGAAGGTTTCTTGAAGCGTCTCGGAGACACAGTTCTTCTGGATGAGAGTCTGTCTCAGTTTGTTCTGTTTCTTCATGTGACTCCAGACAGACTGATGATGATCAGATCACATCTCTGTGTGCAGCACAAACACCTCACTGCATTATTAACATTAACTGATATTTCTTACTGACACACTACAGCAGAAGATAGAAACAACTGACTTAAAACCAGTTTTATCTGCTGATAATACTAGTGCTCTAATGATTTTGGCATTCAATAACACATGCTAAATAAATGTTCCTCTGCCAGATGATGACTGAAAACACAGATCTGATCAGAAATGCTAATCCAGTGAAGGTAACTCATCACCTGTGTTAAAGCCGTCACTCGGTTCTCGCTGGGGAAAAGCGGAGGGTCGTCGCCGACTTGAAAGTCGAAGTACACGGTCTTGTGTGTGAAGGTGGAGAACTCGTTGCTGAAGCAGAACTTGAACGTGCCGTTTCTGGAGGCGGTGAAGGTGAAGCTGTCGTACTGCTTCTTCATCTCTTTATAGAGGACCGTCCCGTCCGGATCCTCCAGACGACAGTCCACATCATAGTGACCGCCAGTGACCACCTGCAGAGAGAGGCACAGCGACGCGTCACACCACAGACGACTCCACGCTCACATCTCCTGAAGGTGTGACTGCTAAACTTGCTCTGAGCTTTCTGGAAAACTCCCTTAATTACCCTTCATTTGTGGAAGACCTTTTAAGACCACAAAAAACCCTTGCTAAGATGTAGGTTCAATAACAAGATCACTTCTAACGCTATTACTATTAGTATTCTTTCATATGGTTCATTTAAAAACACTGATCTCTGCCACTCCAGTGACTCCAGAGCAGCTGCAGCACCATCATCTCAGCATTCAGCATCAGACGCTCTGCTCTAACTCCACGCCGTCGCTCAGCTCTAACTCCACGCAGACGCTCTGCTCTAACTCCACGCCGTCGCTCAGCTCTACGCTCCGCTCTGCTCTAACTCCACGCAGACGCTCTGCTCTAACTCCACGCAGTCGCTCTGCTCTAACTCCACGCCGTCGCTCTGCTCTAACTCCACGCCGTTGCTCTGCTCTAACTCCACGCAGACGCTCTGCTCTGCTCTAACTCCACGCCGTCGCTCTGCTCTAACTCCACGCAGTCGCTCTGCTCTAACTCCACACCGTCGCTCTGCTCTAACTCCACGCAGACGCTCTGCTCTAACTCCACGCCGTCGCTCTGCTCTAACTCCACGCAGACGCTCTGCTCTAACTCCACGCAGACGCTCTGCTCTAACTCCACGCCGTCGCTCTGCTCTAACTCCACGCAGACGCTCTGCTCTAACTCCACGCCGTCGCTCTGCTCTAACTCCACGCAGACGCTCTGCTCTAACTCCACGCAGACGCTCTGCTCTAACTCCACGCAGTCGCTCTGCTCTAACTCCACGCCGTCGCTCTGCTCTAACTCCACGCAGACGCTCTGCTCTCACTCTACGCAGACGCTCTGCTCTAACTCCACGCAGACGCTCTGCTCTAACTCCACGCAGACGCTCTGCTCTAACTCCACGCAGACGCTCTGCTCTAACTCTACGCAGACGCTCTGCTCTAACTCCACGCAGACGCTCTGCTCTAACTCCACGCAGACGCTCTGCTCTAACTCCACGCCGACGCTCTGCTCTAACTCTACGCAGACGCTCTGCTCTAACTCTACGCAGACGCTCTGCTCTAACTCTACGCAGACGCTCTGCTCTAACTCTACGCAGACGCTCTGCTCTAACTCCACGCAGACGCTCTGCTCTAACTCCACGCAGACGCTCTGCTCTAACTCCACGCAGACGCTCTTCTCTAACTCTACGCAGTCGCTCTGCTCTAACTCTACGCAGTCGCTCTGCTCTAACTCCACGCAGTCGCTCTGCTCTAACTCCACACAGCAGACGCTCTGCTCTAACTCCACGCAGACGCTCTTCTCTAACTCTACACGCCGTCGCTCTGCGCTCTAACTCTACGCCGACGCTCTGCTCTAACTCCACGCCGTCGCTCTGCTCTAACCCACACAGACGCTCTGCTCTAACTCTACGCCGTCGCTCTGCTCTAACTCCACACAGACGCTCTGCTCTAACTCTACGCCGTCGCTCTGCTCTAACTCCACGCAGACGCTCTGCTCTAACTCCACGCCGTCGCTCTTCTCTAACTCTACGCCGTCGCTCTGCTCTAACTCTACGCAGTCGCTCTGTTCTAACTCCACACAGACGCT